>NC_087183.1:2802500-2810000 GCF_035594125.1 Scylla paramamosain
TTTATTTTCTTCCTGTGTTTTCTTATTAACATAATAGTAACATTATTATATATATATATATATATATATATATATATATATATATATATATATATATATATATATATATATATATATATATATATATATATATATATATATATACAGAGAGAGAGAGAGAGAGAGAGAGAGAGAGAGAGAGAGAGAGAGAGTGGCGTGGGGAGAGAGCTTGGGAGTGTCTCATGGGAAACTTTTGCCTTTATCCGGAGCTTAATCCCCTTAATCCCTCAATCCCCTTCATTCTCAGCTAGTGAACGGACGTGCTCCTTGACCGCTCCTTCACTACCCCAACCATACTTGCCTAGGTGTCCACTGGCTGCACCGGGTGTATTTATTGACATAATAAGTACTTGAACTGAGTACAGTGCTTGCATTGACAGTGACTACAAGTATATTGTAAGCACAAGCACTCCAACATACCATAAAGTGCAAAACATAACAAAGGAAAAACAAAGACAGTTCGTGAAACTACCAGTTAACAAGAGGTCATGATGCCTTCTACACGCGGCAACTCCAACCGTCGTTCCCTGGACCAACAGCAACAACAACAACAACAGCGACAACAGCAACATCATCAGCAACAGACGAAACAACAGGAACAACAACGGGGGCAACAGCTGCAACGGCAGGCACCACAGCCCCAGTTGCTAGGTGCCAATAGTGACCCAAATATGGAAAATCTGGCAAATCTAGACGAGTGTGAACTGACCCAGTTGACTGACTCGCTGTCGGAGGAGTCTAAAGTGCTCGTTAAGGTTCTGACACGTATGATCTCTATGAAAATCAAGGATGAAATTAAAGGCTTAAAAGATAAACTTGAAGAAAAAGACTCCCAGATAGAAAGTCTAAAGGAAGATATCTCCCAATTGAATGAAAAAATACAGATACTGGAAACAAACATCGATAGTGTCGACCAGTACGAACGGCGTGACACCATTATAGTGAGTGGTCCTGTGCTACCGGAAGAAAATCCAGCAGAAAACGCCGCCAACATCATCACATCTATGTTTAAAGACCATCTAAAAGTGAACATCAGTTACAGTGACATAAACATAGCCCACAGAATTGGATCAGTGAACACACAACGCAAACGACCTATCATAGTGAAGCTCACGAATCGATCCCTAAAACACGACCTCATAGGAGCCTGCATCAAAATGAAACCACAACTTTACATAAACGAAAGCCTCACGCCGAAACGACTCAGCCTCTTCAAAAACATCCTCAACATCAGACGTGAGCATAGGGACAAGTTTCAGCAGTGCCACACTAAAGATGGGAAGATAATCATCAAACTCAAGAACTCCACCGTCAGACATGAAATAATAGATGAACGGACATTGCTCGCCTTCCTGGATAAGTACCCCCAAATGAAAGACTCATACCTCTTGACAGTTAACTCTGCATAAATAAGTCACATACTATCCTCACATCAAACATACCGGCGTTCTTACTACCACTATCACAACCACCACCACCACCATTACTACTACTACTACTACTACTACTACTACTACTACTACTACTACTACTACTACTAGTACTCTACACCACCACCATTACCACCACCACAACAACAACAACGACAACTACTACCACTACTACTACTACTACTACTACTACTACCACTAATTACTCCCACTAGATCCAAATACCATACGAAAACTCCTCTACCACTATTGCCTAAATACAGCTGCAACAACAAATAACAGCAACAGCAAGTACAACAATAACAACAACAGCTGCTACTACTACTACTCATACTTTACTCTGCTAGGTGTTACTACTACTATACATTACTACTACTATTAGTATTTCTACTACAACTAATAGTGGTAATACTAATAATATTATTAGAAGCAAGTCTCTACACAAATGTGTGTATTATTGGGTATATGTATGTTTGTTTATATGCTATATGTACGGATAACAACAACAACAACAACAACAACAACAACAACGAGACCAAGAAGAACACGAACAACAAAAACAAGAACAACAAAACAAGAACAATAAAAACATGAGCAACAAAACAAGAACAACAACAACAAGTGCAAGAACAACAAGTGCAAGAACAACAAGTGCAAGAACAACAAAAACAAGAACAAAAACAACAAGAATAACAAGAACAAGAAGAACAAGAACAAGAACAATAAGAACAGGAACAACATGAACAACAAGAAAAAAAAAAGAACAACAAAAACAAGAGCAAGAAAAACAAGAACAAGAACAACAAGAAGAACAAGAACTAGAACAATAAGAATCAGGAACAACAAAAACAAGAACAACAAGAGCAAAAACAAAAACAACAAGAACAACAAGAAAAGGAACAACAAGAATAAGAACACGAAGAATAACAACAAGTACAAGAAGAATCAACAACAACTACTGCTGATACTACTACTACTACTACTACTACGACTACGACCGACTACTACTACTACTACTACTACTACTACTACTCCCATTACCATTACTGATGTTGCTGCTACTACTACCACTACTACTACTACTATACTATTCTTACTATTGCCATTATTACTATTATAACAACAGTATTATTGCTACTGTACTACTACCACCATCACTACACTACTACTACTACTACTACTACTACTACTACTACTACTACTACTACTACTACTACTACTATTACTACTACTACTACTACTACTTATATTCTTATTACCATACAATACTCCTCAACATTCGTTATTATAGGTATATATCAACATACATATTATTATTTTAACATACTCGTATTATGAAGTCACTTTGCTTGAAAACCTGTGTTGATATCCTATGATGGAATAATACTACTGTGATTTACTCATTTACATAGTAATTTACCGCTATTACCGTTTACTTATTTACTATTATGTCATTATTTATATTATCATTATCATCATCACTATTATTATTATTATTATTGATATATTAATACTACTGTATTCCTGTTGCCGTTGTTACCATTACAACAACTGCCAATACTGTTACTACAACTACCGATCAATTACTGCTATTATTATTATTATTACTACTATTGTTGTTGTTGCTATTATTATTATTATTATTATTATTATTATTATTATTATTATTATTATTATTATTATTATTATTATTACTACTATTACTACTACTGCTACTGCTACTACTACTACTACCACTAGTTTATTCTTATTGTTGTCTTACTGCTTTATTATTATCATTACTATTATATATTATTATTATTATTATTTTATTATTATTATTATTATTATTATTATTATTATTATTATTATTATTATTATTATTATTATTATTATTATTATTATTATTATTTTTACTACTACTACTACTACTACTACTAGTTTATTGCTATTGCTGTTGTCTTACTGCTTTATTATTATTATTATTATTATTATTATTATTATTATTATTATTATTATTATTATTATTATTATTATAATTATTACGATTACTTACTACTACTACTACTACTACTACTAAGTTATCTTTATTGCTGTCTTACTGCTTTATTATTATTATTACTATTATTATTATTATTATTATTATTTATTATTATTATTATTATTATTACTAGTACTACTACTACTACTACTACTACTACTAGTTTATTTTTATTCTGCTACTATTACTGCTTTTGCCATTATTATTATTATTATCATTATTATTATTATTATTATTATTATTATTATATTATCATTATTATTACTTTTATTATTATTATTATTATTATTATTATTATTATTATTATTATTATTATTATTATTATTATTACTACTATTACTATTAATACTCTTTATTCTTCTTCTTCTTCTTCTTCTTCTTCTTCTTCTTCTTCTTCTTCTTGTTCTTCTTATTATTATTATTATTATTTTTATTATCATGTATATTGCTATTGTTACTACTGTACTTAGCAGCTATTGTGTCCCACCCGGTGCAGCCGGAATCTGGTATTCATCAGATTATTCTGCATGGACCATCTTTACAATACTCTGTTTACAGATGACATGCAAAAAAATCGTGACACTAGTGACATCACCTTGCAAATTATTAATCAAATGTATGGCAATATGGATTTTGACAACTTATCAAAATACTATGACATTGTTTCTTATAACAATCTAATATCCTCACACAGCAATAACTTGAGCTTTCTCCATGTTAACTCAAGATCATTACCTAAAAACTTCGACAACATTATCGCCTTTCTACACTCTCTGTCTTCATACCCAGATATTCTAACAGTCACTGAGACTTGGCTCAATAACACTAACAAACATCTATATGAACTTTAAGGCTATCACTCATACCACCAAACAAGACTAATAAGGCCACACGGGGGAGTCTCGGTATATATATCAAACCTAATAAGATCCCAGCTAATCAATGAATGTTCATTTACTAATGATGACATAGAAATTTGTACAGTAAAAGTTTTTACAAAAACGGAGATTTATATTGTATGCTCAATATACAGGCCCCACAGTAAACACATTGGTATTGATCTGTTTAATGATGTTTTATGTACACTTTTACAAAAAAACTGTCTAAAAAATAACAAAGTAATAATTATGGGGGACCTAAATATAAATTTACTTGAGCACACCACACATGCCCCAACAAATAACTTCCTTGCTAGTCTACATGCCATAAATTTCTACCCACATATATCCAGACCAACACGGTTCCCAGATAGTGTCAATTTAGGTCAACCTTCACTATTAGACCACATATTCACTAACTTTAACAATAACTTTACAGCTGGAATAATACTTTTTCCTGTTTCAGATCATTTGCCAGTTTTTCTTAGCCTCCCCAATTCGACTATTACAAATAATTTACATAAAATAGAATTTAGAAATTTATCCAATTCAAATTAAGAAAAGTTCTCACACACGCTAAATACCCTTGACTGGCATACTCTTCTGTCTTCCAATGACGTTAACTACAACTGTACGTATTTTCTAAACAAAACCAAAGAAATCTTTAATGTATGTTTCCCACTCCAAACAAAACTAATAACAGAAAAAAGACTTTGTAATCCGTGGATCACACAAGCAATAATAAACTCAATAAAAAGAAAAAAATAACATGTATAAGGACTTTAAAATCGGAGCCATTACAGAATTAGAATTTAAACGTTTCCGCAATACATTAAATCGTTTAATCAAACATACAAAGTCATCATACTACTTAAATATATTTACGAACTTTAAAAATAATACTAAAAAAATATGGGAAACCATAAACAATTTATATAAGAAACACAAACACAACAATATAGATTACATCTCTCAAAATAATATTAAATTAACTGATCCAGTACAAATAAGTGAAGCCTTCAATAAATTTTACATTAACATTGCCCCTACCTTAGATCAACACCTGCCACCATCTACTGTTGACCCTTTAAACTTTCTCCAAGGTAATTATCCTACATCTATGGTGGTGCCTCCAATCTACCCTCAAGAAGTTATTAACACAATAAACTCAATAAAAAACAAAAAAAGTAATCCAAAGGAAATCCCACTTTCTATAATTAAAGAAAACAAAGCTAAATTTGCAATTCCATTATCTATCCTTTTTAACCAATCTATTAATTCTGGAAAGTTTCCACAATGCCTTAAACATGCTACGGTTATCCCTATTTATAAAAAAGGCTCCAAAGACGATATTGGAAACTATAGACCTATCTCCCTACTAAGTATCTTTTCTAAAATCTTTGAAAAATTAATGAAAAAACATCTCATTTGCTTCCTACAAACTAGAAATATACTAAATAATGAACAATTTGGATTCCGTCAAGGTTTAAATACTTTTAATGCTTTGAACACTTTCAGTGAACAAATATACTCATCACTAGATAAGCAAAATTCCCTATTAAGTATATATGTTGATTTCTCAAAAGCATTTGATACTGTGAGACATGATATATTAATAAAGAAATTACACTACTATGGGATAAGAGGAATTATACATGATTGGTTCTGCGACTACCTTTCCAATAGAACACAATCCACAAAATTCTCCAATTCATTTTCAAAGCCACTTCAAATTCAATATGGAGTTCCTCAAGGCAGCGTGTTAGGACCAATTCTTTTCCTCTTATATATTAACGACATAACACAAATTTTTTCTAACCTAAAAACAATTCTTTTTGCCGACGACTCAACTTTTTACATTGTTGGAAACGATCCTATTACATTGATACAAACAGCTAACATAGATCTAAAAACCTTCCACAAATGGTGTACAAGTAATAGACTAACTGTAAATCCCAGCAAAACATATTACATGCTATTTACCAATAAGCCCATAAATATACTGCCACCTCTGTTTTATCATGATAAGATTATTAATAGAACTAATCACCATAACTTACTAGGAATAACCTATGATGAAAATATGACTTTCAAACCACACATATTAAATCTCATGCTGAAATTATCCAGGATTGTTTCCCTCCTGTACCAGATTAAAGATTTAGTTCCACAATATGTACTTATAATTTTATACAATGCACATGTTTTACCACACTTACAGTACTGCATACCTATCTGGTGCAACACCTATCCAACACACCTGATACCACTCTTCAGATTGCAAAAAAAAAATAATTAGAATCATAACATTCAGTGACTATTTTGCTCATACACAACTTCTTTTCAAAGAGACAAATATATTGAAGTTATTTGATATTAATAAAGTGCAAATTGGAATTCAGATGTACAAACAAATTAAAGACACAAACAATACAGCTATAAGACATCAACATAACTATCCTACACGTGCTCGAGACAACCTCTCCATACCACTTCACCACCTAACGATATTTCAACATTCATTATCTTATACTGGCCCAAAAACATGGAATTCGATTCCAGAACACATTAGATTATTACCCACAATACTTTCATTTAAAAAAAAAATTAAGAAACATATAATTTCCACTTATTAAATTGACAATCAAACATTCATTCAATCAGGCAACACAAAACAAAATAAAATAAAATAAATAGTTATGTCACTGGTGTCACGTACATTGTAATAAAATATTGTGTATATATGCGTGTTTGCATTTGTGTATGTATATTACATATATCATTTATATGCCTATGTGTGTTATGATTTTGTGTGAATGCGTGTATGTATGGGCGGATGCATGCTAATATACATGTATGTATGGACAAAGTTAATATGTATATTTGTGTATGTAAAGATATTGCCTATGCTACTGGCAACATATGGAATGGAGTTGAGAAGATAATTTAATTATCTTATAAGTAATACTGCCCAAAAAGCCTCGGCTTTATATGGGCTATTTTGCTATTCAAAAATATATTTAATCTATGTTTTAACTCATGCAAAGTATAATAAAGTGTTTCAGATGTTTCAAGTATTTCAAGTGTTAACACTGAATGAAATGAAGAATGTATCTACTGTTTTGCGTTTTCA
>NC_087183.1:2812500-2840000 GCF_035594125.1 Scylla paramamosain
TACCTCTAATCCATCTGCTTATGCTGTTGCTCTTTTTTCTCCGTTGGGCTCCCCCGATCACAATCTCATACCTGTATCTTGTCCTATCGCTCCAATCCCTCCTCAGGATCACCCTTAAGCGGAAGTGCCTCCGGCGTTTTGCCTTTGCTAGTTGGGGGACCTGAGGAGGTATTTTGCTGATTCTCCTTGGAGTGACTACTGCTTCCGTGTCAGAGATCCGTCTCTGTGTGCCGAGCGCATAAGAGGTGATAGTGATGTCATGGAAAGTACATTCCTCATTTTTTTTTTTTTTATTTATTTTTTCTCGGCGTAAACCTTCCAAACCTTGGTTTACCACAGCTTGTTCTCGTGTTATACATGACAGAGCAGTGGCCTACAAAAGGTACTTGAGCCTTCCATCTCCAGAATCTCATGCGTTTTATATTTCTGTCCAGAAAAATGCTAAGTCTCTTCTCCAATTAGCCAAAAACTCCTTCATTACTAGAAAGTGTCAAAATCTTTCAAGATCCAACTCCCTTCGTGACTTGTGGCATCTAGCCAAAAATACCTCCAATAACTTTGCTTCTTCTTTCCCTCCTTTATTTCAACCAGATGACACCAATGCTATTACATCTGCTCGTATCTCTAAAGCTAAACTCTTCGCTCAAACGTATTGTTCTTCGAAACTGTGCCTACGTGATTGCACCTTGCCTAGTCAAACTCTTCCAGCTCTGTCTGTCAACATCTACCTTTCAGTCTTGCTGGAAGTTTGCCTACATTCCTTCTGTTCGTAAAAAGGGTGACCGTTCTAATCCTGAAACTACTGTCTTATTCTTTAATTTCCTACCTATCTAAAGTTTTTGAATATTCTCAACAGGAAGAATCTTAAACATCTATCACTTCACAACCTTTTACCTGAATCGCAGTATGGGTTCCGTCAAGGCCGCTCTACTGGTGATCTACTGGTGATCTACTGGTGATCTACTTCCTTACTGAGTCTTGGTCATTCTCTTTTAGAGATTTTGGTGAAAATTTTCCTTCTGACTTAGACATATCAAAAGTTTTTGATAATCTGGCACAAAGCTTAGATTTCCAAATTACCTTTCTACTGTTTATATCCTTCTATCTGTAACTTTATCTTTTGTTTCCTTTCTGACTGTTCTACTGCTTCTGTGGTAGACGGTCACTGTTCTCATAAATCTATTAACAGAAGGTCAGAGTTTCCTCTTCTGTCACCCACTCTCTTCCTATTATTCATCAATGATCTTCTTAACAAAACTTCTTGTCCTATCCACTCTTACGCTCATGATACCATCCTGCTTTTTTCATAGACGTTCAACCCTTCAGGATGTAAACAGTTCACGCAGGGAAGCCACAGCTGACTTCTGATCTTTCTGAAATTTCTGATTGGGGCATAGCAAACTTGGTATTGTCCATTACCTCAAAAACTCGATTCCTTATTCTATCAACTCAACACAACCTTCCAGACAAATATACCCTCTTCTTCAATGACACTCAATAATCCCCCTTCCTCCTCTTTTACACTGAACACTCTCGATATGTCCTTTTCTTATAATTTAAACTGGAACTCCACATCTCATCTCTAGCTAAAAACATCTTCTGTTAAGTTAAGTGTTCTGAGACGTCTCCACCAGTTTTTCTCAACCCCCAGCTGCTAACTTTGTAACTGCTAACATGTCTGAAGGGGTTCCACTTATACCGCTCTTTTAGACAGGGTGGAATGAAAAGCTTTTCGTCTCATTAACTCTTCTCCTCTGTCTTCAGTCTCATTCTCATCACCGCAATGTTGCATCTATTACTATCTTCTACCGCTATTTTCGTGTTAACTGCTTTTTTGATCTTGCTAACTGCAGGCCTCCCTTCCTCTCGCGGCCTCGCTGCACAAGACTTTCTGTTGTCTCTCACCCCTTTTCTGTTCACCTCTCTAATGCAAGAATTAAGAAGTATTCACAATCATCCATCCCTTTCTCTGGTAAACTCTAGAACTTCCTACCTATTTTTGTATTTCCATATTTTTATGACTTGATTTCTTCAAGAGGGAGGTTTCAAGATACTTATCCTTCACTTTTTAAGCATCGCTTCAGACCCTGTTCGGGGACCGACACCTCAGTGGGGATTTTTTTTTTTTATTGAACTTTCGTTGCCCTTGGCTGGTGTACCTCCCACATAAATAAACAAATAAATAGATGAATATATATATATATATATATATATATATATATATATATATATATATATATATATATATATATATATATATATATATATATATATATATATATATATATATATATATATATATATATATGTATATATATTTTATATATATATTTTTTTGTTGCCAAGGGCAACAAAAACTCCAATAAAAAAGAAAAAAAAGCCCACGGATATGACAGTCCTAGAAAAGGGTCCAAAACAGGAGTAAAAAATTTAAGGATGAGTGTCTTGAAACCTCTCTCTTGAAGGAATTCAAATCATAGAAAGGTGGAAATACAGAAACAGGCAGGAAGTTCCAGAGTTTACCAGAACAAAAGTGATGAATGATTGTGAATACTGATTAACTCTTGCATTAGAGAGGTGAACAGAAAAAGGGTGAGAGAAAGCAGAAAGTCTTGTGCAGCAAGGCCGCAGGAGAAAGGGAGGCATGCAGTTAGTAAGATCAAAAGAGCAGTTAGCATGAAAATAGCGGTAGAAGATTGTTAGATATGCAATATTGCGGTGATGAGAAAGACGCTGAAGAGTTGATGAGACAGAGACAAATGATGAGACAAAAAGCTTTCCATTTCACCCTGTCTAACAGAGCGGTATGAGTGGAACTCCCTCAGACATGTGAAACATTTTCCATACATAAGTGAATAAGGCCTTTGTACAGAGTTAGCAGCTGTCGGGGGGGGGGAGATGAGAAAAACTGGCGGAGACGTCTCAGAACACCTAACTTCATAGAAGCTGTTTTAGCTAGAGATGAGATGTGAAATTTCCAGTATAGATTATAAGTAAAGGACAGACCGAGGATGTTCAGTGTAGAAGAGGGGGACAATTGAGTGTCATTGAAGAAGAGAGGATAGTTGTCTGAAAGGTTGTGTGAAGTTGATAGATAGAGGAATTGAGTTTTTGATGCATTGAGCAATACCAAGTTTGCTCTGCCCCAATCAGAAATTTTAGAAAGATCAGAAGTTAGGCGTTCTGTGGCTTCCCTAAGTGAAATGTTTACTTCCTGAAGGCTTGGACGTCTATGAAAAGACGTAGAAAAGTGCAGGGTGGTATCATCAGCGTAGGAGTGGATAGGACAAGAAGTTTGGTTCAGAAGGTCATTGATGAATAACAAGAAGAGAGTGGGTAACAGGACAGAAGCCCGAGGAACACCACTGGTAATAGATTTAAGAGAAGAACAGTGACCGTGTACCAAAGCAGCAACAGAATGGTCAGAAAGGAATTTTGTGATGAAGTTATAGAGAGAAGGAAAGAAGCCGTATGAGGGTAGTTTGGAAATCAAAGCTTTTTGCCAGATTCTACCAAAAGTTTTTGATATATCCAGGGCAACCGCAAAAATTTCACCAAAATCTCTAAAAGTGGATGACCAAACTCAGTAAGGAAACCCAGATCACCAGTAGAGCGATCTTGACGGAACCCATACCGGCGATCAGATAGAAGGTTATGAAGTGATAGATGTTTAAGAATCTTCCTGTTGAAGATAGATTCAAAAACTTTTAGATAGGCAGGAAATTAAAGTAATAGGACGGTAGTCTGAGGAATTAGAACGGTCACCCTTTTTAGGAACAGGCTGAATGTAGGCAAACTTCCAGCAAGAAGGAAAGGTAGATATTGACAGACAGAGCTGAAAGAGTTTGACTAGGCAAGGTGCAAGCACGGAGGCACAGTTTCGGAGAACAATAGGAGGAATCCCATCAGGTCCATAAGCCTTTCGTAGGTTTAGGCCAGAGAGGGCATGGAAAACATCATTGTGAAGAATTTTAATAGGTAGCATGAAGTAGTCTGAGGGTGGAGGAGAAACTTCTGGCTAGATGCCAGAAGTCACGAGGGGAGTTAGAACTTGAATGATTTTGACACTTTCTGTTAAAGAAGGAGTTTTTGGCTAGTTGGAGAACAGACTTGGCATGGTTTTGGGCAGAAATATAAAGTGCATGAGATTCTGATGATGGAAGAACCCTTTGTGGGCCGCCTCTCTATCATGTATAGTATGAGAAGAAGCTGTGTTTAACGAAGATTTGGAAGGTTTAGGTCGATAAAAAAAGGGAGGAATGTACGCCTCCATACCAGACACTATCACCTCTGTTATGCGCTCAGCACACAAAGACGGGTCTCTGGCACGGAAGCAGTAGCCATTCCAAGGAAAATCAGCAAAATACCTCCTCAGGTTCTCCCAACCAGCAGAGGCAAAACGCCAGAGGCACCTTCGCTTAGGGGGATCCTGAGGAGGGATTTGAGAGATAGGACAAGATACAGATATGAGATTGGGATCGGAGGAGCCCAACGGAGAAGAGAGGATGACAGCATAAGCAGAAGGATTAGAAGTCAGGAAAATAGTCAAGAATGTTGGGCGTATCTCCAAAACGGTCAGGAATACGGTTAGGGTGTTGCACCAATTGCTCTAGGTCATGGAGGATAGCAAAGTTGAAGGCTAGCTCACCAGGATGGTCAGTGAAGGGAGAGGAAAGCCAAAGTTGGTGGTGAACATTGAAGTCTCCAAGAATGGAGATCTCTGCAAAAGGGAAGAAAGTCAGAATATGCTCCACTTTAGAAGTTAAGTAGTTAAAGAATTTCTTATAGTCAGAGAAATTAAGTGAGAGGTAAACAGCACAGATAAATTTAGTTTGAGAGTGACTCTGTAGTCGTAGCCAGATGGTAGAAAACTCGGAAGATTCAAGAGCGTAGGCACGAGAGCAGGTTAAGTCATTGTGCACATAAACGCAACATCCAGCTTTGGATCGCAAATGCGGATAGAGAAAGTAGGAGGGAACAGAAAAGGGGCTATTGTCAGTTGTCTCAGACACCTGAGTTTCAGTGAGGAAAAGAAGATGAGGTTTAGAAGAGGAGAGGTGGTGTTCTACAGATTGAAAAACTAGATTTTAGACCGCGAATGTTGCAAATGTTAATGAAGAAAAAGTTGAGGGGGGTGTCAAGACGCTTAGGGTCGTTGTCAGGACAGTCCGACCTGGGAACATTTGTGGTCCCCTTCCCAGATGGGGACTCCGAGGCTGGTGTGGGAGTCGCCATGATAATTTTGAAATTTTGAGTGAAGGGTGTGTATGCTATTAGGTGATTGTAGTCTTGTGTGGAGGAAGAGAGTTGTCTTTAGAGGGCAGGCTGTGACTGCCCACTTGTGATGTGAGACACAAAGGGAAACGTCCAGTGAGGTCATCGCTGGTTTTAATGATAAGTTCGCAACACCCCCTGATCCAGTGCTTTAGACCTCACCGGGAGTAATTATCATTATATATATATATATATATATATATATATATATATATATATATATATATATATATATATATATATATATATATATATATATATATATATATATATATATATATATATATTCTGCTTTTGTGCATAAAAGGTCTTGTAAGATGCGATAGCACCTTGAATTGCACGTCTGAAGTGTTGACTCCGCTCTAAACTGGGATCCATGTGTATGGCAGCCTGTGCAAGGTCTTCACTAAGCTTATAAAGTACGGCCCTTTCTTTCATGGTCATGTCTTTGACCTTTAACTCCACTTCATCAGACTCATCTTCATCCTCTTTTGTGCCGTCAGGTCATCCAGAGACAACTCTTCAGCGTGATAGTCGATAAGCTCGATGATGTCATCGGGCTCCTTGTCTGCAAGGACAAGGTCAACACACTGTGTACACGACGTCCAAGGTCTACACATTGTTGCAAGGTTCCTGCAAATGACGGAAATCCAGTGGAGTGCACAGCATCATTCCAAATTGTTTTCCAAGAAACATTAACGGTAAAAGCTTTCATTTCTTTCCAAGACATTCCAATGTTGTTATTTGCGGCACGAGTATTAAAGGACTTGCACCATTCGGTCACTAGGCTACATTCCAGGGGCTTCAAAATCATAAGTTCCTTCTAATAATAGTTCATTGAAGGTCCAACGCAGAAAATATGCTTTGAAAGTAGAGATGATGCCCTGGTCAAAAGGTTGGATTAGTGAAGGAGTGTTAAGTGGCAGGTAACGGGATAATGCTGTCCTAGTCTTTTGGGTGTCCAGAAGCATTGTTCAATGAAAGGAGAACTTTAAAGGTCGGGTTCTGCTCCCTACAATATCGTTCAGCCTCTACTGCAAAGTGCTTGGTGGACCAATCTTCGAACACCTGCCCTGTTACCGGAGCTTTCTTATTAGATATCCAGAGAACAGGCAGCTTATTTTTATTTAATCCTTTTAAGGCTTGGGGGTTCTCATATCGGTACACTAACAGAGACTTCAGTTTACAGTCACCTTCAGCATTTCCACATAAAAGGAGCGTGAGTCTATCTTTGGCAGCTTTGAATCCAGGTGCTGCTTTTTCTTGTTTGGTTATGTATGCTCTGAGTGGCATGCATTCCCAAAACAAGCCCGTTTCATCTGCGTTGAAAATATGTTTTCTTGTTACGCATAACTTCTCAATGATTTGCTGAAGCTCTCCAGGTTAACGTGCAGCAGCGTCATGGTCTGCACTTGCATGCTCACCACGAATAGCCAGATTATGAAAATTGTTCCTTTTTATAAATCTGGCAAACCAACCTTTACTAGCCAAAAGTGGCTCAACAGGAGCATCGTCACCTGCTTCATGACACAAACGCTCACAGATCCTCAGCGCCTTGCACCTTAACGTAACATTCAACACACAACTTTTCTTTCTATTTGTATGGTCAGTGTGCATGATCAATAACTTTTCCATCCATTTTAGATGAAAGGCTGATGACTGAATCACTGCAACACGAATTTTATCACCACTTTTTACAATGTTGCGGATTGCAGACTCTCCGAGATTGTACACACTGCCAAAGCAGACGCATCCTCACCACCTTCTGCTCCCTTCACATTTTTTAATTTAGTTTCCAGAGTAAAAACAGTCCTTTTGCGCTAAACTGAAGGTTCACCATTTGTACTAGGAGTTGGACGTTTAGGACCCATAATGTAGTCACAAAAGAAGCACAGAATAGTTGCTCCAGTCTCGAAGAGTGAGTAGATCCTCCCGTAACAGAGTTACTGTGAGACTGATGTGCAGCGGCGGTGTAGCCGAACAGAATGGGATGCTCGCACAGTGTCCCGTTTAACCTCAGTAAGGATTCATCGCAGCGGAAAAAGCCATAAGCATTTTTTTGTTTAGAATTACCTCCTCTATCACTTTGGTTTCCATGATTTTTTTTTTTTTTTGTATCTGTAAGGGAAATGCATTTTTGTCTCAGTAGAGGGAGAGGGGAAATGAGTCTTACGTTTGGCAGAGAAAATGAGGCTGTCAGCAAACCAAAGCGGAATACGAGTTTCAAACATGAAATAAACGTCTGAAATTCTGTAATCTCAAACGTTAAGTTAAAATGTTCATGTTTTTCTTTTTTCTTTTTTTTTTTACTATATGACATACTATATACTATATGACCTACTATATATTCATATGTATTTTGAATCTTACTGAAGGGAAATCAGAACATTGATATTATACTCGAAGTTACATGTACCTCATTCAGGGTAGATCTTCGAATATGACAACCCAGAGCTGCTGATTGCTTCCGAGGAGACACACCCAAAATCTACGATTCAAGCTGATAATTATTTACCTGAGAATTAAATTTAGGATCAAAGGGAGGAAAAGGTTAATTATAGTCAAGGAAAGTGCGGGAAAACATTTGCATCCGCCACCCTCTAGTGCGAATCAGCCATCATACCTCACCAACCAGTCACACCAGTGCCGCTACTCGTATAATAACTTTTTTTTTTCGTATAAAACGAATAACTGGCACATTTAGGTTAGTCGCATATGAGCAAATTTGCATATTTCGAACTCGCATATATCGAATACGAGGTATATATATATATATATATATATATATATATATATATATATATATATATATATATATATATATATATATATATATATATGTTACAGTCAATACCTGAATCCAGACAATTTGTAAAGTGACTTATTTTTTCAGGCAATTTGTGAACTGCCTGGTTAGGTTAGGTTAGGTTAGGTTAGGTTAGGTTAGGTTAGGTTAGGTTAACCTAACCTAACCTAACCTAACCAGGCAGTTCACAAATTGCCTGAAAAAATAAGTCACTTTACAAATTGTCTGGATTCAGGTATTGACTGTAACATATATATATATATATAGAGAGAGAGAGAGAGAGAGAGAGAGAGAGAGAGAGAGAGAGAGAGAGAGAGAGAGAGAGAGAGAGAGAGAGAGAGAGAGAGAGAGAGAGAGAGAGAGGCCCCGTACATCCCAGGAACTAGTCTTCCGCCTACCTATAAGACATAATTTTGCAATATCCTTAATAGTTTATCACCCTTCCACATTTACAAATTATTCTTGAACATTTTTGTTTATGGTCCCACGTACTCCCGGACTCTAACACTGTCTATTAATAGTTTTTGGATTTAAATATTAAGAGAGATTTATTTATTTTTTTTATCAAAATGCATAGTATTATCAGTTGTAACATATTTCTTCTTAATCTACAATATTTTGTAATGGGATCTTTTTTTTGTGACTGGCCCAGCAGAAACCGGGAATATGGTAATTTTACAGTTGCCCTGTAACCCATGGAATATCCTCTGTGCGCGCCTTCTTCATCTCCATATGTCAACATCTAATTTAAGAATTGATAGCTCACAATTTCATTTTTTTTGTTCTTGTTTTTGTTTTACTGATTGAATAAGTATATACAAAATTTTATTTACATAACCAAGAAGAAAGTAAATTTTTATATTCATGACCGTTCCTTCAGGCCATAAAAAAAATTTAAATAATCATTATTATTTTTATGGTGTTATATTCTTTTTTTTTTTTTCCCATTTGCTGTTTTGTCCCATGACATAGTTGTACCCTTGGGATTTCGAAAAGTCACAACCACAAAATATACCCTAATCTAAACATGTCATATAACATACATATCAGAAATACAAACTGTACCAAAGAAATAACACCTATACAAAAAAAAAAAAAAGTCACACACATCACTTATCACACATGTCATATTCTTCATTTTATACCTTGGCCGGAACACGTCCCCCAAGAACCAGTGATCTGTCTCCCATCACATCATCCCTCTTTTTATACGAAGTACAGGCAGTGTGGCCCTCTGAATCGAGAGAGAACCGGAGAGATCCCTAACCTAACATCCCCCAAAAAATACAGATATAAAAATACAAATCAATAAATCCACATATAAAAAGAAAATAAATAAATAAAATAAAATAAATGAATAAATAAATAAATAAATAAATACAAATCAATCATCCAAAAAACTAGAAAATGCAGTTAACCAGTCACTCTTCCGCTCAACTATCAATCCCAACAGACAATCTCAGAATTTTGGCCTAGTGGTCCACCCGTCCTGAAGATGCACTCACTCTTGCACCTTTGGGATGAACAAAAGTTCACTGGGGTGAACTTTTGGGAAAACCTTTGGGTTTGGGATCTAAACCCTAACCATTAGTAAAAAACAAGGTCTACAAACTTTTATACATAGGAGGACCCTTTCCTTTTGTAATCGTAGAACGATCATTTCTTTTCATTTTTGTTCTCTCTCTCTCTCTCTCTCTCTCTCTCTCTCTCTCTCTCTCTCTCTCTCTCTCTCTCTCTCTCTCTCTCTCTCTCTCTCTCTCTCTCTCTCTCTCTCTCTCTTTCAGAGTTGGGGTCTGCTGAGATGCATCCAAACTTAACAACCGCCACCACTTACTCTTACACCTTAAATCTAATATGGCACTTTTCTATATACTTTCTGGGAGGTTTCCTCATTCTGGCAGGGACTTCCTCCTACTGAGTCTTTGGCACTCTTATTTCCGGAGGTTCCATCACCCACTCTCCCCTCCCCCCAATATGATTTTATTTTCTCTATGGGGCGCTGGAGGGTATGCCCACTAAACAAGTTATTAAGGACATAAGCGTCACCATCCCTCAACACTTCCACCATTTGGTAGTGACCGACCTACTTCACATTGAGTTTTTTACACGTAGCCGGCAAGAAAGTCTCATTTCTTACCCACACTAGGGAGTTTACTTCTAGTTTTTTCAATCCTTCGCCCCCGATTTGCAATCGTCGGCACATTTTCTCCTGTTTCTCCTCCTTCATCTCCCTCTATGCTAGGTAAGCATCCACCGCCTAACCTAGGGGGATACCTGGAGAAGAAGGCGAAGTATGGTTGTTATACTGTGGTAGTGTGGACGGCCGTGTTGAGTATTGTCTGGCACTGGGCCAGCACCTTGGGTCAGCGGAGAGGGTACTCCTGGCAGAAGGCGGTCAGAATCGTCTTCAGGGTTCAGGGCGCTCAACAATGGCTTTGCTTCGGGGGTGATATGGAATGGTGTAGTGGACATCCATCTGGTCCCTCCAGCAGAACTACTTGAAGTCCCGTGATGTAAATTCCCCGCCATTATCTGAGACTATCCCTCTAGGACTACCAAAATCGGTTATACAAATTTGCCTTGTTTCTATCCCATCAGTATTCTTATTTTTGAGGGGGTAAAACCTAGTTTACCTGCTAAAAGGATCCACTACTGTGAGTACATACCTAAAGTTGATGATGCCTGCAGTCATGTCAGTTAAATCGGTTCCTATCCTATCTTAAGGTTTATATACAGCAGGCAATTACTTTCATTGTTGTTGGGGTCCTTGGTTTCTTTTTGTTTGTTAACATAGAAAGCACCTTCTGACATAATTTTTTATACCTCCTACCAAATTACACCAGTAAAACAGACTCTCTACCCTGATTAATGTTTTCTTTTGGCCTAAATGGCCTGACTTTATATGTGAAAATTTAAGGGTTTCCTCTTTAACTTTGGAACTACAAGGTTGAAATTTAATCTGCAATCTTTTTGTTTTGTCACATAATAGAATAAATCATCATACATTGTAAACTGGGAGAGGGTTGTCCGAGGATAATAGCATTTATTTGGTATCTGACCTCCCTACAAGTATTAAATCATGGCTCTCTATTTGTAGCTCTCTAAGTTCTGTTTGGTTTTCCCCACGTAAGCTAATTCATTGATATGCTGGATTGTTGCCACAGCCCTAGAAAGTTGGTCAGCCCCATAATTATGTTTCCCATTTACATAGGCAATGTCAAAAATTATATATATATATATATATATATATATATATATATATATATATATATATATATATATATATATATATATATATATATATATATATATATATATATATATTATATATATTTTTTTTTTCTTTTTATTTATTTTCTTTTTTTTCTATTATCCACCGGTTCATTCTTGAGGACTTTTTTCTTTTTCAATATGCTGACTAAAGGTTGGTGATCTGTGAGTACTGTAAATTTTGTATTCCAGAGGTAATGTTGAAAGTATTTATACGATAAGCTTGTTTGTCAATGGGGGGTATCTATTTTCTGCAGCTTTAAGTTTTCTGGAAAAATACCCTATGGCAGAGGTAGTGCCATTATCTTGAATTTGGCTAAGTATTTATCCCACATGAGTGTTGTTTGCATCAGTGGTGACTATAAACTTTTTGGAGAAATCTGCTCTTACTAACGCAGGGGCCTATACAGATTTTGTTTTAAGGGTTTCAGAAGACTTTTGGCATTTTTTTATCCACTTAAATTCTACATTTGATCTGGTCAAGCTAGTGAATGGGGCAGCAATCTTAGCGAAATTTTCAATATGTTTCTTACAAAACCCGCACGTACCAATGAAATTTCATATTTCCTTTACATTAGTGGGAGGTTGCATCCTCACTACTGCCTCTACATTTGCAGGATTTAGACGACAGCCATTTTCTGAAACAATGTGACCTAAGAATTTTACTTCAGTTTGTCTAAATTTACACTAAGAAAGATTTTGTTCCACTCTCAGTTAATTTTTGAAATAGTTTATCTAATCTGGTGGTTAGTGCATTAAAATCATGATCCCACACAGTGAGGTCATCTAGATAATTTCTGACCCAGCCTTCTCTTACTAGTGGGGCTAAGATTTGAGCAATTTGCCAGGAAAAAAATAAAATAAATAAATAAATAGCTGGGGAACAAAAATCTCCAAAAGATAATTTCCTAGGTCTAAACAAAGAGACGCCATCACTAAAGGTAGTGACGTCGCAACTGTTTTCATGTTAGGTTACTTGAAAATATGCTTTCAAATCTAGTGGCGCAATATTTATGATCTGCTGCTGTTTCCACTAATTCTTCCAGCCGTGGTAGGGGGTAAATGTCGGCCTCTAAATGCTGATTTACTCCCCTATAATGTAAGCACATCCTTTTGGTTCCATCAGGTTTATTGACTAAATCTATGGGACTAAGCCATGCTGCTGTTGATAGCTCTATTATCTGTTTCTCTTCCATTTCTGTCAGCATCTCCGCTATGATCTCTGTCGCAGCTGGGTGCTCTTACTAGTTTTGGATTGGAAATATTATTTTTTACAGTTGATTGGTCAAAAGTTCCAATTTCATTGGAGTCAAAAATAAAAAAAAAAATTATATTTTAGAACAACTGAGTTGATATTCTCCTTTTGGGTTTTGGTTAGGTGTTTCCATTCAACTTAGTCTTTCTTCTCTATTGCCTTCACTTTAAATTTGGACCATGTATGGCATTAAATAATTTTGTATGGGATTAGTTGAAAATACCTTTGCCTCATGTACCACTCCTACTTCATGAGACACTAAAGAAGTTTCTGGAGAAATATGATATGGGCTTTACTTGCGTTTTCACTGGGGAAGTATACTTGTTGCTGTTCATTCACTGTGGTACAAAATGGGAATGGAGTACGTTTGGTATTCTTTTCTAGATGGATAACTACTGTAGTTCTTGGGTTTTCCTTAATATTGATTGGAATAAATTTCGTTTGGTAAGGGGGCAGATTCACTTTTTGATCAACCCTGAGCTGGTTAATGGTCATAAGCCTGCAAGGAACGACAGTGACTCTCTCTACTCGTCCTCTTTTCTGGAAAAAAAATGATAGGATAGAGTTCATTTCTCTATACTGGAGTTTGTTTCTTATAATCACAGGTCAGTTTATCTTTTTCTAGAACATCACAACCTAACAGCAGCTACGAATTCAGATAGCTATCCGGTACTACGGAAATCCACCGTTTGCATACTCTTTTCTCTCCTACTTCTATGTTCAGTCACACTGGGCCTTGTATTTTTAAAGGTGTCCCTGTTACTCCTCTTAGGAGAAGAGTTGCACGTCTCTGATTAATCTCGCAATTTAGAGTCTGTGCTGCTGATTGCTGTGTAGCCACTACCGGTATCTATTGAGGCCCGCACTAATCGCTGATTTACAGTGATGGATATGGTAGGGAAGGTATTTTTCCGTATTAGTCAACTACGGTATCTGGTTCCCATCACTCCTGGATGTCATGATTATTCTTACAGCATAAGTGCACAGCTTCTTCCTACTACACTTTTTCATCAAACCTCCCACTTTCCTTGACAATTGTTTGATTTGGGTTAGTAATGCATCCTTACAACGGGCTGGTTTTCCCTGATACACTTTTACTTTCCTCTTGTTTATTGCATACATTTCAGAATAAGATTTTTACTGAAAGAAAGTGTCTCATGTTCAATTATATATATAAATTTAGTTAAAGGGTAGCTCTCTTCTAAGAAGGCCTCCAATTTCTTTTAGGCCTCGGATGGCAATCCATGACAAACTTTTATTTTTGTTGTTTGATCTCTACTTGGAAATTTTTCTTTAGGGAAGTTAGTTTATATTATTGTATATTGACATCTAAATTTGTGATTAAAACAGTAAGCCTTATCTCCAGGTGCTCTAAAAATTCTTACTTCCGCCCTTGGCAGATCCAGACCATGGGGCAGCTGACTATGGCCCACAAGGCTCACTCTTTCCATTTTTCCCCTTAGGGTGCCTCACGCCAAGTAACAGGTTCATCCCATCGCTGTCACCAGTGTCACGGGGGAGGGGGCAAGTTTTTTTTTTTGTAGTGTCTTAAGATGTTTAATTTAAATTTGGGCATTGATTTCTTTTCGTATCATTAGTTGCTTTGCTTTTGTTAAGTTTAAGGTTCAATTTAGTTTTGATTTAGTTATGTCAGATCTACACTGCCATTGTCTCCTGCAGAGGCAGGAGACTCAAGTCGCGAGCCACTCCTGCTACTAGCCTTTCCCTCCATGGCGTAAGCTGAGTGCGGGTGAACAAAGAACAACGAAACATAAGAAGTAACTGTATCCACACGTGGCTACAAACCTTCCAGTTATCCTGGCGAGATCGCCAGTTTCTGTTACGACGACAGATTCCTGTTCCTCTTACAGCTGCCTCGAACAGGGATAGCTCCCCATCAAGTCACCACCTATGTGACTTGGTGCAAGGCTTCATATGGGTTACAAAGTTCCCGTTTGACTCTTATACCCTTTGCACAGACGGTCATAACACCAGTTTACACATATGAGGTCTTTGGCCTATTTCACTCATGTACAGGCAAGAGAATATTATAACACCAATAGAATCATTCTCCACTCGCAGAGAAAGAATCGTCAGCCATGTTCTTGAAAGGGACAATTTCAGTGAAGAGCACACACTCAACTGCCCCCTTCTTCTATACTAAAAATCCTCGGTCTGTCCTTTTCTTATAATCTAAACTGGAAACTTCACGTCTCATATCTAGATAAAACAGCCTTTATGAAGTTACGCTTTCTGAGACGTCTCCACCAGTTTTTCTCACACCCCGCCCCTCTGTTGCTAACTCTGTGCAAGGGCTTAATCCGTCCATGTATTGGATATACTTCACATGTCTGGGGGGGAGGGGATGTTCTGATTGCTTGCTGTCACCACTGGTTTCGATGTGAATAAAAGTGAGAGTGTCTTATCCACCCATTGCTACCCCTGTTCTAGTTTAGACGAGATACTTGCCGCCTCTGTTGAGATGATCCTTGCCACCGCTGGATCAAATGAGGAGTTTGGTGTGGTGGTAGTGTGGAGGACCGGGTAGTGAGTTTGGTATTGTTAGTAGCATGGAGATCGTGGATGGTTGATATTGTTGATGTGTGCGAGTAAAAGACACGATTTATAAAAGTTCTTGATTTAATAATGGAGAGAATGAACACACTTGATACGAGACAGTTTATTACAGACGTGACGAATGATCGTGCGCTCTCTCTCTGAACTGAAATCAGCTGGACTGTTTGTGGACTGAGGATGAACTGACCAGACTCTCTCAAGATAAGATTGACTCTCTCGGACTCTGACTGCGAATGGACTGACTCGGACTGACTGACTGACTGACTGAGACCGACTATGTATACAGGCTCTATTTGCGTCAGAGAAATGGATCATGATACAGCTTTTGGGGTGAAGAAATGACCAATGAGATGCTAGGAAATAGGGCAAATTGACTATGACAGCGGTCGTTATTTTGGCCAATGACCAGGGAGGAAGACTCAGAAGTGCAGGTGTTTTCCCTAAGGATTGGAAGTGTGTGTGAATTCCCTTGAGAGAGAGAGAGAGAGAGAGAGAGAGAGAGAGAGAGAGAGAGAGAGAGAGAGAGAGAGAGAGAGAGAGAGAGAGAAGGAGGAGAGAGGTTAAAATTAGAAAAGACTGGTTGGCCATGGGCACACATGGGGTGAACGTATGAGCACACCGCATGTGGAATGGATATATATATATATATATATATATATATATATATATATATATATATATATATATATATATATATATATATATATATATATATATATATATATATATATATATATATATATATATATATTAAGACTGATACAAGGGTTCCACTCTTACCACTCTTTTAGACAGGGTGGAATCTAATTTTTTTCCTTTCATCAACTCCTTTCATCTTCTCAACTCCTTTTTAGCCACTTTTTTTCATCGCCGCAATGTTGCATCTTTTGCTGTCTTCTACCGTTATTTTCATACTAACTGCTCTTTTGATCTTGCTAACTGCATACCTCTCCTCCTCCCGCGACCTCACTGCAAAAGACTTTCTTCTTTCTCTCATTCCTATTCAGTCCATCTCTCTAATGCAAGAATTAACCAGTATTCTCAATTATTCACCCCTTTCTCTGGTAAACTCTGGAACTCCCTGCCTGCTTCTGTATTTCCATCTTCCTATGACTTGAACTTCAAAAGGGAGGCTTCAGAACAACAGTTTCTCTGGAAGTCCACAATACGAGTATAGTGGTGGTTTTGGAAATAAGTCGGGGCGATTTAACCATGTTGGTAATAAGTCTCCATCTAGCTGATGACGGAGACAGTCTGGGAGTATGCAACACAGCACTCCGCGTTATGGTATGCAGCTCATGTACCATTACTGCAAGAATACTGGGCATTTTAATTACAAT
Organism: Scylla paramamosain; assembly: GCF_035594125.1. NCBI lineage: Eukaryota > Metazoa > Arthropoda > Malacostraca > Decapoda > Portunidae > Scylla > Scylla paramamosain. Next base: position 2,829,023 of record NC_087183.1, read on the forward strand.
TGCCCAAAATTAGTAACGGCTCCTACTTCCAAGACCTCCCAGGTGGCTTTGATTGTGTCTCAGGGCCGGGAACAGAAGAGTGATGAAGTCCGGGTTGTGTTTGGTTGTGAGGGTGGAAAGGCCGTTGTGGCCACTGCCACCGTTTGTTAATACCTCACCATCCTTTTTTTAATGACACTTGCATTGTTTTTTTTTTATTTATTTTTTTTTTTTTACAGACACCACAATACTTGCCAGCGTTTCCTCCAGGCGTTGGAACTTTTCCATGGATGACCGAGTGAGGTCACACAGTCAGACTGACCGTGTTAATCCATAGGTCACTTCCTTTCGCGCTCGTTCTCGTCACCTCCACAGCCGAGAAAAGAGCTTATTTACTCTGTTTAATAAGTATTTTTGGGAAGAAAAGGCTAATAGAGGGTCATTACTTGACCCCTCAAGAGCTGTTACCCGAATAGCGAAAGCCACCAACGTGAGCGAGGCAACAGTTAGAACTTGTTCATCTCCCGGTGAAGCTCACATGACACAGAGGAAAATATTTCCTTCAAAGGATACACTGAATCTCTACAGAAGATTTTCAGATATTGGATTCAGATACAGAAAAGTTGATGGCCGCAGATTTCTCATGGATAGGAGTGATGTTGTTGCTGCCCGTATCTGATTTTTGAGAGAAACGCGGCGTCTGAAGCAGTCTTCCCAGGCGAACATCGTTTACCTGGATGAGACCTGGCTCAACCAAAGTTACACCGTAGGAAAATGTTGGACTGACACCACATTTGGAGCAGCAAAAGGAGTACAACCACCGACAGGAAAGGGAGGCTGTCTCATAATTCTCCAGGCAGAAACAAAAGATGGTTTCATCAATAATGTAGAACTGATCTTCCAGGCAAAAAAAAAACGACGGGATTACCACAAACGTATGAATTCCACGGTGTTTGAGGAGCTGTTCAGGAATCAGCTGCTGCCCAACATCGCACCAAACTCCGTCATCGTCATGGATAACGCTCCTTAACACTCCGTGCTACGAGAGAAAGTACCAAGCTCTTCGTGGAGGAAGGCGGAACTGAAGAAGTGGCTTGAAAGGAAAGATGTCCATCTCAGTGTGAACTACTGAAGGCAGAGCTGTATGAGCTTACCAAGAAATAAGCAATCGGAGAAAAAAAATATCCCATTGAAAGTATTGCAGACTTGGCAGGCCATAGGGATGTAGGGTTACCAACATACCACTGTCAATACAACCCCACTGAGCTCATATGGGCTCAGGTCAAGTCTTATATCGCCAAACAAAATAACTTTAAAATAGCTGACTTGAAACATCTGGTGAAGTAAGCCTTGCGTCACATCACGCCACACAACTGGATGCAAGCTATTGCCCCATGTTGAACACCTTCAAGAAGATGGGCAACAAGACACAGTGGTGGATCACTTCGTGAATTCTCTGATCATCGACATTGCTGAAAGTTCAGACGGAATGCTGTCTGATTAATGATAAGAGAGAGGATTAGGCCTCCAGGGGAAACCTCTATAAACAAAAAAAAAAATGTGCCTTGACTTTTACCTCGATGGTGGTGTGGAAAAAGAGTCGTAACTAAAAAAAAATATATAGCATTATAGTTTAAGGGAAACATCATATCTAAAAGGAAAACTATTACATTTAAACGAAATTCACAATGGAGAGAGAGAGAGAGAGAGAGAGAGAGAGAGAGAGAGAGAGAGAGAGAGAGAGAGAGAGAGAGAGAGAGAGAGCAGCTTGACTGACTGACAAACAGTGGATTTTTTCTCAAATTTTAATGATTCATAGGCAAGAATAGATCTCTGATGAAAATAAATTTGCAAGAAATGTAGATTGCAGAGAGAGAGAGAGAGAGAGAGAGAGAGAGAGAGAGAGAGAGAGAGAGAGAGAGAGAGAGAGAGAGAGGTAGTTTGACTGACAGGCAAAATTCTTTTCTCAAATACTAGTGATTCATAAGATAAGTGATTCATAATTCTAGTGATTCTCTGATGAAAAAATATTTGCATGAAATGTAGATTATATATGCAGAGAGAGAGAGAGAGAGAGAGAGAGAGAGAGAGAGAGAGAGAGAGAGAGAGAGAGAGATGGTGTGTGGGGAGTAAGGTTATCAGTGACACATAGGCTCTAATCCGATAATTGGCCTAGTACAAGGTTTGGCAGCACCGTTTCAAGACGCTTATCCTTCAATTTTTGGCTACCGCTTTGTACCCTCTTTATGGGACTGGCATTTCAGTGGGCATTTTTTTTTTTTATCGGATTTTTGTTGCCCTTGGTCAGTGTCCCTCCTACATAAAAAAATAAATAAATAAAAATAAATAAATAAATAAATAAATAAATAAATAAATAAATAAATATATATATATATATATATATATATATATATATATATATATATATATATATATATATATATATATATATATATATATATATATATATATATATATATATATATATATATATTTTTTTTTTTTTTCTTTTTTATTTATTTATTTATTTTTTTTTTTTATGTAGAAGGGACACTGACCAAGGGCAACAAAAATCCGATAAAAAAAAAGCCCACTGAAATGCCAGTCCCATAAAAAGCGTCCAAAGCGGTAGTCAAAAATTGAAGGATAAGTGTCTTGAAACCTCCCTCTTGAAGGAATTCAAGTCATAGGAAGGTGGAAATACAGAAGCAGGCAGGGAGTTCCAGAGTTTACCAGAGAAAGGGATGAATGATTGAGAATACTGGTTAATTCTTGCGTTAGAGAGGTGGACAGAATAGGGGTGAGAGAAAGAAGAAAGTCTTGTGCAGCGAGGCCGCGGGAGGAGGGGAGGCATGCAGTTAGCAAGATCAGAAGAGCAGTTAGCATGAAAATAGTGGTAGAAGACAGCTATAAATGCAACATTGCATTATATATATATATATATATATATATATATATATATATATATATATATATATATATATATATATATATATATATATATCTGAGGAGGAGGCAGTAGACACCTGCCGAAACGATAATTACTCCCAGTGAGGTCTAAAGCACTGTTCAGGGGGTGCTGTGAACTTATCATTAAACCCAGCTGTGACCTCACTGAACGTTTCCCTTTGTGTCTCACAACACAAGGGGGCAGTCACAGCCTGCCCTCTAAAGACAACTCTCTTCCTCCACACGAAACTACAAGCACCTAATAACACACACACCCTTCACTCAAAAATTTTAAACTCATGGCGACTCCTACACCAGCCTCAGAGTCCCCATCTGGGGAGGGGACCATAAATGTCCCCAGGTCGGACTGCCTTTCCGTCGACGACCCTAAGTGTCTTGACACCCCCCCTCAACTTTTTCTTCATTAACTTCTGCAACATTTGCGGTCTAAGATCTAATTTTCAATCTGTAGAACACCACCTCTCCTATTCTAAACCTCATCTTCTTTTCCTCACTGAAACTCAGGTGTCTGAGGCAACTGACAGTAGCCCCTTTTCTATTCCCTCCTACTTTCTTTATCCTCATTTTTTATCCAAAGCTGGATGTTGCGTTTATATGCACAATGACTTAACCTGCTCTCGTGCCCACGATCTTGAATCTTCCGAGTTTTCCACCATCTGGCTACAACTACAGAGTCATTCTCATACTAAATTTATCTGTGCTGTATACCTCTCTCCTAACTCCTCTGACTACTTAACTTCCAAAGTGGAGCACATTCTGACCCTCTTCCCTTTTGCAGAGATCTCCATTCTTGGAGACTTCAATGTTCACCACCAGCTTTGGCTTTCCTCTCCCTTCAGTGACCATCCTGGTGAACTAGCCTACAACTCTGCTATCCTCCATGACCTACAGCAATTGGTGCAACACCCTACTCATATTCCTTACCGTCTTGGAGATACGCCCAACATTCTTGACCTTTTCCTGACCTCTAATCCTTCTGCTTATGCTGTCACCCTTTCTTCTCCGTTGGGCTCCTCCGATCACAATCTCATATCTTTATCTTGTCCTATCACTCCAATCCCTCCTCAGGATCCCCCTAAGCGAAGGTGCCTCTGGCGTTTTGCCTCTGCTAATTGGGGGGACCTGAGGAGGTATTTTGCTGATTTTCCTTGGAATGACTACTGCTTCCGTGTCAGAGAACCGTCTTTGTGTGCTGAGCACATAACAGAGGTGATAGTGTCTGGCATGGAGGCGTACATTCCTCACTCTTTTTCTCATCCTAAACCTTCTAAACCTTGGTTTAACACAGCTTGTTCTCGTGCTATACATGATACAGAGGTGGCCCACAAAAGGTACTTAAGCCTTCCATCACCCGAATCTCATGCACTTTATATTTCTGCCCGGAACCATGCCAAGTCTGTTCTCCAACTAGCCAAAAACTCCTTCATTAACAGAAAATGTCAAAACCTTTCAAGATCTAACTCCCCTCGTGATTTCTGGCATCTAGTCAAAAACATCTCCAATAACTTTGCTTCTTCTTCTTTCCCTCCTCTACTTCAACCAGATGGCACCACTGCTATCACATCTATTTCTAAAGCTGAACTCTTTGCTCAAACCTTTGCTAAAAACTCTACCTTGGACGATTCTGGGCTTGTTCCTCCCTCTCCTCCACCCTCTGACTACTTCATGCCACGTATTAAAATTCTTCGCAATGATGTTTTCCATGCCCTCGCTGGCCTAAACCCTCGGAAGGCTTATGGACCTGATGGGGTCCCTCCTATTGTTCTCCGAAACTGTGCCTCCGTGCTTGCACCTTGCCTAGTCAAACTCTTTCAGCTCTGTCTGTCAACATCTACCTTTCCTTCTTGCTGGAAGTTTGCCTACATTCAACCTGTTCCTAAAAAGGGTGACCGCTCTAATCCCTCAAACTACCGTCCTATTGCTTTAATTTCCTGCTTATCTAAAGTTTTTGAATCTATCCTCAACAGGAAGATTCTTAAACATCTATCACTTGACAACCTTCTATCTGATCGCCAGTATGGGTTCCGTCAAGGCCGCTCTACTGGTGCTCTTCTGGCTTTCCTTACTGAGTCTTGGTCATCCTCTTTTAGAGACTTTGGTGAAACTTTTGCTGTTGCCTTGGACATATCAAAAGCCTTTGATAGAGTCTGGCACAAAGCTTTGATTCCAAACTACCCTCCTACGGTTTCTATCCTTCTCTCTGTAACTTCATCTCAAGTTTCCTTTCTGACCATTCTATTGCTGCTGTGGTAGATGGTCACTGTTCTTCTCCTAAATCTATTAACAGTGGTGTTCCTCAGGGTTCTGTCCTGTCACCCACTCTCTTCTTATTATTCATTAATGATCTAAACAAAACTTCTTGTCCTATCCACTCCTATGCTGATGATACCACCCTGCACTTTTCCACGTCTTTTCATAGACGTCCAACCCTTCAGGAGGTAAACATATCACGCAGGGAAGCCACAGAACGCCTGACTTCTGATCTTTCTAAAATTTCTGATTGGGGCAGAGCAAACTTGGTATTGTTCAATGCCTCAAAAACTCAATTCCTCCATCCATCAACTCGACACAACCTTCCAGACAACTATCCCCTCTTCTTCAATGACACTCAACTGTCCCCCTCTTCTACACTGAACATCCTCGGTCTGTCCTTTACTTATAATCTGAACTGGAAACTTCACATCTCATCTCTAGCTAAAACAGCTTCTATGAAGTTAGGTGTTCTGAGACGTCTCCGCCAGTTTTTCTCAGCCCCCCAGCTGCTAACTCTGTACAAGGGCCTTATCCGTCCATGTATGGAGTATGCTTCACATGTCCTGGGGGGGTTCCACTCATATTGCTCTTCTAGACAGGGTGGAATCAAAAGCTTTTCGTGTCATCCACTCCTCTCCTCTAACTGACTGTCTTCAGCCCCTCTCTCACCGTTGCAATGTTGCATATCTAGCTGTCTTCTACCGCTATTTTCATGCCAACTGCTCTTCTGATCTTGCTAACTGCATGCTTCCCCTCCTTCCGTGGCCTCGCTGCACAAGACTTTCTTCTTTCTCTCACCCCTATTCTGTCCACCTCTCTAACGCAAGAGTTAACCAGTATTCTCAATCATTCATCCCTTTCTCTGGTAAACTCTGGAACTCCCTGCCTGCTTCTGTATTTCCACCTTCCTATGACTTGAATTCCTTCAAGAGGGAGGTTTCAAGACACTTATCCACCAATTTTTGACCACTGCTTTGACCCTTTTATGGGACTGGCATTTTAGTGGGCATTTTTTTTATTAGATTTTTGTTGCCCTTGGCCAGTGTTCTTTCTACATAAAAAAAAAAAAAAAAAAAAAAAAAAAAATATATATATATATATATATATATTTTTTTTTTTTTTTCATTTCGTCCTGATTACTCTAGAATTACCCTAAATGATCCAATACGCTAAGCAAGATACGATTAGGCGAGCTTAATCGTATCTTAAGATAAGATTAGGGTAGGCGAGCCCTGCTCGACGTCTCTCTCAGAACAGGTTAGCATGAAAAAAACATTGCACTTCTTAGAATTCTAGCAATTAAATTATGAGAACTGGATGAATACTGATTATTTTATCGTCAAAAAGAAACTCTTCTACTATAAACTAGTTGGCACTGAAACTAAAAAAAATCAATTAATACTAGGATAGATTAGTCATGGAAGACAGTCTGTTCCTGCGGGGATTCTTATGGCAATCTCATGGCAGCTAGCTCCCGTTCTTAATCGTACGTACCCTAAAAATACCCTAAATGACGCAATACCTTAAACGAGATCCGATTAGCCTAGTTTAGTGTAATTTATATAGTTTAGAGTAGGCGAGCCCCGCCCGCCACGTCTCTCTTAGCACGGGCTAGCATTTCTCTTCTGAAAATTCTAGCGATTAAATTATGAGGATTGGATGAATACTGGTTACTTTATCGTCAAGAGAAACCCGTCTGCTATAAACTAGGTAGGGCTCAAACTGAAAAAAAAAAAAAAAAGATTCAGTTATAACTAGGGTAAATTAGTCAGGGAAATCACATGGCAGTTAGCTGCCATTCTTAATCGTATGTCTGGCGTTCGCACTCTCTCTCATCCTCTTCCTCTTCATTCTTAATTCTCTCTCACTTCTTCCTCTCTTGTTCGTGTTACCTCGCTTTACCTTATTGCATGCAACTATATATATATATATATATATATATATATATATATATATATATATATATATATATATATATATATATATATATATATATATATATATATATATATATATATATATATATATACAGATGACAGACGTACGATTACAGGTGGACGTTCACCCCCATGATATTACGAAAGAATCCTCGCGCGCATAGTCTCTCTTTCCCAAATTAATTTACCATATTTTGAAATGTCCCTTTTGATTGAGACTCACACAGTTAATAGCAGAAGATTTACCCTTGGGGATAAAGTTGTCAGTATCCACCTATCCCCTATAGCTTAGTCATGAGAATTGACATAATTAAAGTATTCATAAAAGCCAGAGCTGAGAGAGAGCTGGCGGGCGGAGCGAGTGTGTGTATTTCACTTGACCTCCCTTTCTTGTTCCTCCCTCCCTCCCCGTAGCAGCAGAGTTGGAGAGTGGCACACTTTTTCTTCGGCTGCGTGTGCGTGCTTGCCGAGTTCTTATACAGTGAGAGGTAAATTACCCTCCTATGTGTTTATGGACACTTGTCTGTATCCATGTCTCTTGTTAGTGAGTTTGTTGTATTAAATGCTGAGGTTGCTCAGCCGCAGAGGACTTAAAAGTGATTAGTAATGTAGTGAAATTTGCCCCCTCTTCAGGCCCTGATCAGGGCTGCCGTCCAGGAGGCAGTAAACAACACTACTCACCAAGAGGCTATAACACGCCGGTGGACAGTGGGGGGAATTCGTTACGTGGGCGATTGTCCATCAGGGTTTTTATACCTCGACCATATACATGATGCTGCTCGTTGTAACTGTTTCTCCGTGTTTGTCGATCCTTTCACAGCTGTGGGAATTAATTGTTGTTGTAGTATTTCCCTTGTCTGTGGGTGCGTAAACAGACTGGCGACCTCATTCGTGTGACCTGTGTTATGCCCGTTGATAAGAAGAGTGCACGTGTCAAAAGTGGACCTTGTAACACGTATTAACCCCTGCACACACTCACGTACATGAATTAGGGAGACCTAGTCCAGTTGTGGCAGCTTTGCGGAGGGGCAGGAAACAGTGGGGATATATATATATATATATATATATATATATATATATATATATATATATATATATATATATATATATATATATATATATATATATATATATATATATATATATATATATATATATATATATATATATATATATATATATATATATATATATATATATATATATATATATGCACACACACACACACACACACACACAATGAGGTATGCATACAACGTATTTGACTTAGGACATAAAAGAAAAAAAATTACTATTTTCAATTTCTTGCAATTTCTTTTAATCTGTTGAACAACGGAATAAAGTCACGTTCCGGTTTTCTTTCTGAGAGAGTGGACGTTACTCTAATCCCAGAAAGTTTTAAAGATTTAGATGTTAAGGGTTTGGAATAACCCATTCGATCTATCCTAGCCGGTACCAAGTTAACCCTTTCCTTTAACTTTTACCTTGGCACAGTTCTCCACTCCAGAACCCACACTCAGTGCTAGATGGGTTGGGATAAAACATACAAATAATAATACAAACAAAGAGTATATTCTCACTGATACAAACTTACAAAACAAAATTATGCACATTAGGAAAATCTAGGGAATAACTTCTACCCTAGTCCAACTCAACTTACCTCCTTCACTCAGTCACTGCACAACTTCCCACACTCGTGTGTCTTATTTCACCATAAGCATTTCCTAAGGTTACACACACTAACATACGGCATCACACTGCACATCAAAAAACACCTTTAACCCTCTCACAGGTCGCTGAAATATTTTCTTGGACACAACCCAGATACAAATTTCCTCACAATATTCACACTTCAACGCCTCAAATTTCTCAAAGCATCACCACTTCACCAATACAACTCACCACAGCTCGCAACACCACGGCTGTCAAAAACACTTCACTTCCTCAGCCCACAAAGCTCCACTACTCAACACCGAACACAGCTGAATAACTCAGTTTCATTAGACAGGAGCTCTTGAACCCTATAAGATACACCAACCTCATCCTGAATCTCAGGGCAACGTTATCTCACATCCAACACTTCCAAGCAATCTCTCCAGCTTCCACAAATCATCCAAACACAGCCATCTCCACTAAGGACGCTCCCATCGCTCAAAACAACCTCCAGAGAAGTGTTGCCAGATGGTCCCTGTAAATTTTCCATAAACACACCATCCAAATCACTCTTCTTTCCTATATACATGAACACAAAGCACGTGAGAATAAAGAAATGATTTTTTTTTATGGCATTTTATGAATAAACAGATCCCAGATTGTTTATAATAATAATATAATATAATATAATATATATATATATATATATATATATATATATATATATATATATATATATATATATATATATATATATATATATATATATATATATATATATATATATATATATATATATATATATATATATAAGAAAATAGAAAATGGGTTAGAGAATAATAAAAGAAAATATGTTGTTTTCAGAGCCAACTTGATTAACAACGTAACACTTAATTAGCGACTTGATTTACTCTCATGCCCAAGGACTTGGATTTTCCGAATTTTCTATCATCTCGAGATGACTAAAAAGTCACTTTCATACTAAATTTATCTATTCTGTATACCTCTCACGTAACGCCTCTGAGAAAAAAAAAAAAAAATTGAATACTTAACTTTTAAAGTGAGGCATATCCTGACTCTTTTCCCTTTTGCGGAAATCTCCATTCTTGGAAACTTCAATGATTACCAACAGCTTTGGTTTTCCTCTTCACTCACTGACTATCCTGGTCAAGTAGGTTTTAACTTTTCCATTCTCTACGATCTAGAGCAACTGGTGTAACACCCTACTCTTATTCCTGACCGTCTTGAGGACATGTACATTCTTGACATTTTCCTAATCTCTATTCTTTCTGCTTATACTGTCACCCTTTCTCTTTCTTTGGCCTCCTCTGATCACAACCTCATATCTGTATCTTGTCTTATCGCTCCAGTTCCTTCTCAAGATATCCCAAAGCGGAGGTGCCGCTGGCCTTTTACCTTTGCTAATTGGGGGAATCTGAGGAGGTATTATTCTGATTTCTACTGGAATGACTACCGCATCAGTGTCAGAGATCCGTCTCTGTGTGCTGAGGTGATAGTGTCTGGCATAGAGGCCTACATTCCTTACTCCTGCTATCTACCTAAATACCTTCCAAACCTTACAAAACAAAGGGTACTTGAGCCTTCCATCACCAGAATCTCAGGCAGTTTATATTTCTGCCCAGAATCACGCCAAGTCTGTTCTCCAACTAGCCTAAAACTCATTCATTAATAAAATTGTTAACATTTATCAAGATCCAACTCACCTCTTGATATCTGGCACATAGCCAAAAATGTCTCCAATAACTTTGCCTCCATCATCTTTCCCTCCTTTATTTCGAACCTTTGCTAAAAAAAAAAAAAAAAAAAAAAAAACTCTTGTTCCACCCCCTCCCCCACCGACCGACTACTTCATGCTACCCATTAACATCCTTCGCAGTGATGTTTTTCATCCTCCAGTTGGCCATAACCTTCGAAAGACTAATGGACCTGATGGCGTCCCTTCTTTTTATCTTTGAAACTGTGCTTTCGCGCTTAAACCTTGCCTAATCAAACTCTTCCAACCCTATCTATAAACATATTCCTTTTATTCTTGCTTGAAGTTTACCTACATTCAGCCTGTTTTTGAAAAGAGTGCTCTAATCCCGCAACTACCATCCTGTTGTTTTAATTGACTGCCTCTCTAAAGTTTTTAATATATCCTCAATTGAAAGATTCTTAAACATTTA
>NC_087183.1:2845000-2952500 GCF_035594125.1 Scylla paramamosain
GAATGTTAAAATGTTGAATGAAATCGTCGTGATGCCGCTACACAGAACAGTTACAACAATGGAGCGTCCATGATGTACGCAATGTTCGTGTTATCGCAGCAGCATTTCAAAACAAATATCATTTCTCCGATATATTTGCTTTAATATTGATATCAGTAGCATACAGCAATAAAGTAATCCTTTAATTCTTATTTTTCAGCAAGTATTATACAGAAATATAGCATAAACTATACCAAGTTCACATAACTGGAAGACGAAGTCACAACCACATGAACTGCCACGGACGTCCCTCACTAGACATATGTCTGAATAGTGTCGACGTATCACAAGACGACACAACCATTTATTTCAAGTCTTATGGACAATTCTTTTGAATTCTAATGCCAGGAACAAGTTACTACTTTGATCTTCTTTTCATATAAAACAATTATCATAATCCTTAGAGCCTCAGAATCGTGATTATTAAATGTGAAAGGAATGGCAATACCTTTCAGCCAATCACAGTGCGTGTTTGCTATTCTGGGCAGATTCGCTGCCGTATATCAAACGTCTGTCACAGGCGTTTGGTAAAACCTAGCAAGAACATCAAACACTGTTTGATAGCGTTTGATATTCTGATGCGCTGGTAAAAACGCGTTATATATAGTTTCAAGTGACCAAGTGCGTTTTCACTGCCAGACGTATGGTCCATTTACTCCCAGTCGGCTACGGCAATGCACAGATCTTCCTGGACTCCCTCTTATGGCTGATTTCACAGTCGCTTGGTAACGTTCCTAAGCAAGCGCCTTACCAACCTGGTAAAAGGCATTACCAACAACTCGATCCGATTTCACAGTCGTTGTTATCGTGGTTACGGTGATCCCCAAACTTGTAAGGATCATAACTAAACGAATACCTCTGCTTCGGTAATGTTGGTATGCCGGAGCTACCTTATTAGACAAAATGAGAAAATTCATGACAAAAAAAAAAATGACCACGCCAGCACTAAAAGACAGAGAGAGAAAGGCATGGAAAATTGAAATACATCACTGGTGCCCTCAACACGGCTTATCCATCTACTGCAAATATGGTTACATTTTGATTTAAATTCTTTCCTTCGCCAAGCTCTGGAAATGCCAACCAGGCACATAATAAATAATCTATTGCTCTATCCCTCAATGCTATACACATACTTTGTTAGATTGAAATATTTTGGGTTTATGAAAATATTTCTAGCCTACTAATTTTAAGTAATTTGCTGGAAGTTTGCTTACATACACCCTGTTCCTAAAAAGGATGACCGTTCTCATTCCTCAAACACCGTTCTATTGCTTTAATTTCCTGCTTCTCTAAAGCTTTTTATTTATTTATTTATTTTATTTTTTTTTATTTATCCTCAACAGGAAGATTTTTGAACACCTATCACTTTACAACATTATATATGATAATCCGTATGGGTTCGTCGAGGTCGCTCTACTGGTAATCTTCTGGCTTTACTTACTGAGTTTTATCATTCTCTTTTAGATATTTTGGTGAAACTTTTGATGTTGCCTTAGACATATCGAAAGCTTTTGATAGTGTCTGGCATAAAGCTTTGATTTCAAAACTATCCTTCTACGGCTTCTATAGTTCTCTCAGTAACTTTTGACCGTTATGTTATGTTGCAATAGACGGTTACTGTTCTTCTCCAAAGTCTATTAACAGTTGTGTTCTCAGGGATCTGACCTGTCACCTAATGTCCTAATGTTCATCAATGTTCTTCTAAACCAAACTCCTTGTTCTATCCACTCCTATGCTGATGATACCAACCTCCAAATTTTCACGTCTTTTCGTAGACGTTCAAACCTTCAGGAAGTAAACAGCTCACGAAGGAAAGCCACAGAACGCCTGATCTTTCTAGTTTTTCTCAGAGCAGAGCAAACTCAGTATTGCTCAAAGCCTCAAACACTCAATTCCTTCATCTATCAACTCGACACAACCTTCCAGATAATTTTCCCCTTTTTCAGTGACACTCAACTGCCCGACTTTTTTCTACACTGAAAAGCTTCTGTTTGTCCTTTACTTATAATCTAAACTGGAAACTTTACAACCCATTCCTAGCTAAAACAGCTTCTATAAAGTTTTGAGTCGATTCTGCCAGCTTCTCTCACCGCCCCACACCGCAGATGCTACCTCTGTACAGGGACCTTATCCGTCTATGTATGGAGTATGCTTCACATATATGGAGGGGATCCAGAGATTCCTCCCTGTCGAAGACTGATTGTCTTCAGCCTCTCTCCCATCATCGCAATGTTGCAGCTCTTGTTATCGTGTATAGCCATTATCATCCTAAGTGCTCTTCTGATCCTCCTAAATACATGCACCCCTCCTCCCACGGCCTCTCTCATCCCCCCCAACTTTTTTTTTTTTTATTATGTAGGAAGGACACCGGCCAAGGGCAACAAAGATAAAAAAAAAAGAAAAAAAAAACAGAGATGCCGATCCCCGAACACGTTCCGAAGCGGTAATTAGAAACTGAAGGACACGTGTCTTGAAACCTTCCTCTTGAAGGAATTCAAGTCATAAAAATATGGAAATACAGAAGCACGCAAGGAATTCCAGAGTTTCCCAGAGAAAACAATGAGTGATTGAGAATACTAGTTAACTCTTGCATTAGAGGGATGGAGAGAATGGGGGTGAGAGAAAGAAGAAAGTTTTGTGCAGGGAGACCGCAGGAGGAGGAAAGGCATGCAGTTAGCAAAATCAAAAGAGCTGTTAGCACGAAAATAGCGGTAGAAGATAGCTAGAGATGCAACATTAGAGTTAGAGGAGGGGAGTTGATTCCATCCTGTCTAAAAGAGTTTTATGAGTGGTCAGTCGGTTAGAGGAGAGGAGTTGATGAGACGAAGAGCTTTTGATTCCACCCTGTCTAAAAGAGCGGTATGAGTGGAACCCCCCAGACATGTGGAGCATACTCCATACTCCTATTCTGTCTATCTCTTTAATTCAAGAGTTAACAAGTATTTTCAATTACTCATCCCTTTCTTTGGTAAACTTTTTTTTTTTCGATGAACTCTGGAACTCCCTGCCTGCTTCTGTATTTCCTTTTTCCTACGACTTCAAACCCTATGAAGGAGGTTTCAAGATAGTTATCCTCTGCTATTTGATAATTTAATTCGGCATTGCTATAGAAACTGGCATCATTTTTTTTTTCAGTTTTTATTGCCCTCGGCCAGTGACTCTAACAAAAAAAAAAAAAAAAACGAAAAAAAAAATCGTCTCTCATCCCTGCACACCATTACACCAAACAAACAGGTCAGCGGCAGACCTGTTGCGTCAGCTTTCTAGCACCTGGCATAAATCCCTTGACTAATGAAAGGACACCGACATGGTGAGGTATCAGAGCCTTATTGCAAAGCTAAACAGCTTGGGTATCCGCGGTCATCTGCTCCTACTACTGCAAGACTACCTGCAAGGCAGATACCTCAGCATGGTAGGTAGCAGACACTCTTCAAATGAAAACTCAATTTTTGGCAATATCTTATAGGGAAGTCTTCTCTGATCTTTCCTTTGGGATATATTCTTTAATGATTGCATTTTCACATTTCCTTGTGACAGTGATGACCCACACACACACACCTGGTCGTCCTTCCCACCTTCATGCCTTCTTGACAAGGTCCAGAACCGAGCTCAAAGCTTGATACTTCTAAAGGCCCCACCAGACCAGCCGCCTCCTCCCATGCAACCCAAACAGCAGCACCGTGATGTTGCAGGATGCTGTGTCACCTGCAAGACCCACAAGCTGTGCACCCTATACCTGGCCCCACTTGGCCACACCATCCCAGCTGCCTTCACCAGGAACTTTCATTATCCCTTTCGCTAGGACAAATATTTCTCCGGTCTTTCCTTCCATGGTATATATGGATGTGGAACTAGCTCTTACAGCAGACACAGCCTCAATGCACCAACTCTTTAAACTCTAAATCTTCTGTAAATACTTTGACTATTCAAGATAAAAAAAAATATAAATAAACTATTGAATTTAACTATAAGTTGTCTGTTTATTTTGATTACCTTTGTCACGTCAAAGATAGTGCCTAGTAACCTAGCTTGAGCTCTTGACACGACATCATATGTGTACTCTCAACAAAGTAAAAAGATAGATAGATAGATAGATAGATAGATAGATAGATAGATAGATAGAGAGAGAGAGAGAGAGAGAGAGAGAGAGAGAGAGAGAGAGAGAGAGAGAGAGAGAGAGAGAGAGAGAGTCAGGGAGTTATGAGCATGTGAGTTGAAGTAAGCCAAGTTTGAGTGAGTGAGAGTAAGCGTGAATGAGCTGATGATAAATAAGCGTGAGTGAATTGAGAGATTAAGAATGGTTGTGGATGGGAAGGAATAAGTGAGAATAAGTGTGAATGTCATCGTGAAGAAAATAACTGAAAGATTGTGTGAGTGTGAGTGAGACTGAGAATGGGGATGGAAGTGAGTGCTAATTACTGTAGAATGAAACTGAATGAGAGTCAGCGTGAGTAAGAGAGAACACAAACGTGAGTCTAACTTAAATGTGAGTGAGTGAGTCAGAACAATCTTAAAGACTGATAAACAGAATGACTGTGAATGAGAATTGAATTATTTGAGAGGATGAGAGAGAGTGAGAAATGATGGTGAGTGAATGCTAAGGAATGAGAGGAAGAGAGAGGAAGATATCACTCACTTGTCCCTCTATCTTGAACAGATAAAGGGAGGTGAGGTTACAGTAGGGAGGTTTCAGACAAGAAAAAAAGAGAAAGTAAAATGGAAAGATTTTTTGAGGGTACATGTTGAGGAAGGGACGTATTGTGATTGCAGAGGGAAGAAGGGAGAGGGAGTTTGTAAAAGGGGAAGGAGAGTACATTGGACAAGGAAGTGGAGGAAGGGTGAAGAAGGAGGATAGGAGTAAGGAAAGAATGTAGAGATAATGAATATAAAGAGAGAGGGTGAGGAGTTAGTAAAGAATTAGAGATAGAGAGGATGTAGTGGGGAATAAGTTTTCCTTTTTCCTGTCCACTATCACCATTTGTTCCTACTCCATCCACCTTCTTCCCATTTTTACTCTGTTAATTTCCTTGCCATATGTATTCCCCTTCCCCAGTTATATCTGCTTTTACATTCTTGAAATAAACATACTTATTTTATTTTCTATATTTATTTATTTATTAACTGATTTTCATTCAGTCTTTCTCTCCTCTCTAGAGCTTTGTGTTGCAGATACGATGCATTTTGTATTACTGCTGTTATGTACGGTGTAAATATTAAAAAAAAGATGATAAGAAGAGAGAAGCGAAGTGACGATTAGAAGAAAGACGAGGGAAAGAGAGGGCAAGAGCAGAGGTGTGGGTGCCCGTTGTGTGATGAATATTTGCACCATTCTCGCAGTTACATTAAAAACTTAATACCCTCCACTCAGTCTCCTTCTCCATTTTGTTTCAGCACTTTCCCTTCATTCCCTCATGTTAAGCTTCACGTAGTTTGTAATAGAAGAGATGCTCTTGACGCTTTCATAATCAGTATCCATCCAGGCCCCATAGTTCAGTCACCAGAATCTTTGACAAATAATAATTTTAGTGTGCCCCTTAACCACCTGCTATGAGTGTGAGTGTAGGGTAGGCAGGTGGGGTTGGGTGTCTCCCTGCTCCTCCTCCCCACCGTCCTCCGTCGCATGATTCAACTCCTTGTGACAATTACAGGTTTTGTGGTCCCATGAGATAGTCACTGTCTTTGCGCTACTAAAGGCAGTCGATTCCGTGCTGGGGGGGGCGGTGACGTTTACAGTTAGTGGGTCAGTTGTTTCAAGGGTTATTTGAGTAATTTTCCACAGTACGCCCCTGCTTATACATATACATATAGCTTTCAGGTGTCTCCATTAATCTGCCTGTGAGTCCTTGCCAGGCATTCAGTGTATATATATATATATATATATATATATATATATATATATATATATATATATATATATATATATATATATATATATATATATATATATATATATATATATATTATTTATTTAGATGTTATTCCTGGCCTTTTCTAGAAGCGAGTACTTTGTGTGGTAGTGAGCAGTCCTCGACTTTGGTGTTGTCTTGTACGCACTTCGTCGTTTCGTAAAATATTAAGATATGGGGCTTTCTCAGAGTCTCTAGAGGCAGAGGATTATTGTATGTTGCTTTGCAGTAAATTATCCTTCTTCCCTGGGCTGTATCGTTCCTTAAAGGGGGTAGAGCTTATCTTCTGGGAAGCTGGATATAATATTACACAGCAGAGGGAGATAGTGTTCTACAAAAGTGGGTGGATATTATTTTATCGTTTGTGAAGGCAGTATTCTGTAGAACATTATAATCCTTATATATGTGTGTCATTTGTTGCAATTGTTCTTTCCGGAAACGTGGCTATCGATTCTTTCCCAGCTGTTAGAGAATGATTTGGCAGTTGTTCTTGTAATATTCCCTTGCCTGTGGGTGGGTGAAACAGGCTGTCGACCTCATATGCGTAATCTGTGTAAAGGGTGGAAGAATCAAAAGAGAACCTTGTAACCCATACTAAGCCCTGCACCAAGTCATGCAGGTGGTGACCACTTGGGGAAAGCAAGCCCAGTTTGAGGTATGAATTTGTGGTCATAACACTGTGATGAAAAACGTTGATCCACATCCGCAGCTGCAACCGCAAATACAGTGATAATATAGTGGCGGGACGGCTCGTGTGCAGCCACTTGTCATTCATGCGCCTTCATATTTAAATGTCTTGTAACTTCTAAACCATGGCGTTAAATCCGCTACCGCATCCGAATCAGATATTTCAACATCCGCAATCTTATCCGCAAGCACATTTTATAAGAATTGTTTTAACGGTTCCGTCTCCGCCTCCTCGCAACTCTAACATTAATTATCCGATACATCACTAATATATATATATATATATATATATATATATATATATATATATATATATATATATATATATATATATATATATATATATATATATATATATATATATATATATATATATATATATATATATGTATACAGGGTGGCTTGTGAGGACAAAATTAAAGACGAAGTCATTCGAAGTTGGAGATATTCTATGGTCGACTGTTTCAATGCTATCGTTTAAAAGTAATAGGACATTCAAATAAGAACGCAATACAGAGTTGGCGAGAGATAAGGGAAGGAGGGTAGAGATAACAGACGTTGCTATCGTGAAGGAGTTAGTTAGTCAACAAGATTTTCGTAAATAGAGATAAAATGAAATTCAGGAATGCGGTGAACCGTTGTAACAATTAATGGCTAGTTAATAGCTAAAACATACTCAATACGGCATAAACGACCAGCTGGAGGTTGCGGGATGGCTCGTGTGCAGCCACTAGTCACTGATGCGGATTCATATTTAAATGTCTTGTAACTTATAAACCATGGTGTTAATTAACAACATTAGACCACTGAATAGTTCTGACTTAGAATAACTTGGTCTTATATTACTGAATTTATGTGACTTTCATAAGAACATAAGAACATAAGAAATAAGGGAAGCTGCAAGAAGCGACCAGGCTTACACGTCCCTGTATGAAATATACCTACCTATTTCCATCTATTATCCCCATCCATAAACCGTCTAATCTTCTCATAAAGCTCTCTAGTGTCCTAGCACTAACAACATGATTACTGAGTCCGTTCCACTCATCTACCACTCTATTTGAGAACCAATTTTTCCTATCTCCTTCCTAAACCTGAATTTTTCAAGCTTGAACCCGTTATTTCTTGTTCTACCCTGGTTGCTGATCCTAAGAATTTTGCCTACATCCCCCTTGTTATAACCCTTATACCACTTAAAGACTTCTATCTGGTCCCCCTCTTAACCTACGTCTTTCTAAAGAATGTAAATTTAACAACTTCAATCTCGCCTCGTAAGGAATACTCCTCATCTCCTATATCCTTTTAGTCATTCTCTTCTGTACTGATTCTAATAGACCTATATCTTTCCTGTAATGTGGGGACCAGAACTGCACAGCGTAGTCTAGATGAGATCTGACCAGTGCCAAGTATAACTTTAATATTACTTCCGACCTTCTACTTTTAACACTCCTAAAAATGAATCCTAGTACCCTATTTGCCCTGTTTCTGGCTTCTATGCATTATTTCCCTAGATGGAGTTCAGAGCTAACTATAACTCCTAAATCTTTCTCGTACCCTGTACCTACCAGAGTTTGGTTGTTTAATATGTACCTACTGTGTGGGTTTCCTCTACCTACGCTAAGCACTTTGCATTTATTGATATTAAATTGCAATTGCCATCTCTCGGTCCATTAATTCATTCTATCTAAATCTGCCTGCAAGGCGATGGCATCCGATTCTGACCTAATTAATCTACCTATCTTTGTGTCATCCGCAAATTTACTAACATCACTACTAATTTCACTATTCAAGTCACTGATACGTATTAGAAATAACAATGGCCCTAATACTGATCCCTGTGGCACCCCGCTAATTACATGACCCCACTCAGATTTCGAGCCGTTTATTACAACTCTTTGTCGCCCTTTCAATAAGCCATGACCCTAACTAGCCTAACACCTTCCCATCTATCCCGTGTGCCCTAACCTTTCTCAGGAGCCTTTGATGGGGTACCTTGTCAAATGCTTTACTAAAATCCCCATCGTGAACACGTGAAATGATCAGTGTTTTTTTTTGCCATGAAGTAAATTTCATTAAATAATAGGAATTTTGAGAATCAACTAAATATATTTACACATACTTCAATATTTTCCAAAGCCAGAGCCGTGTGATACGTCATGTACGTTACGGCCTCCTCGCGGGTCCAACCAAAGCAATGAAGACCAGTGTCCACCACCAGTCGACACGCCCGATACATTTCGTTAGAGAAGTGGCCATATCTGAAAACACAGTTGATTAAGGGTGATCCAGGAAATAGAAAGTGTACATAACTAGGATAAGTTAAAACACCTTAAGCTGCATTCACCTGAAAGACGTAAGGTTGGTGGTGATATGATAAAAGTACATAGATTCAATGAAATATACATAAGGAGATGTAGAGCTGGCGAAATACTGTTGCTTTTTATGTGAATGGGACAGCCGTGCTAGAGGTTCCCACTATATCAGGGAAGATTGGCTACCTCGCCAATCATCGGAACCTGGAATATAAAATAAAACTGGGGCTCATGAAGAACTTTGTTAAAGCTATGTACAGGATTCAAGTACTTAAAAACAGAATTCCTCACTGACCAACAATAAGTTAAAAGAGAGTTTTTATTGGTCCTCAGATTTGTGAGCTTCTTAAAGATGACAAATATGAATCAGTCTTTCAAGGGGAGGGGAAACATACTTGGGAAGCATTCATGTTAGTGGCAAAGGGATTTCTCGGACACCGAAGGGAAAAGAAGTATGAAAAATTGGTGAAAAACCTCATCAAGGCTTACAAAAATTTAGGATGTAACATGTCACTTAAAATACAATTTGTTTCTTTCCACCGAAATGTGATGCAGTCAGTGGCGAACACAGTGAAAAGTTTCACCAAGATTTTCAGGCGAGGAAAAGCGGTATCAGAGTAAATGGAGCACAACCATGCTTGCAGACTATTGCTGGTCATTACCAAGAGATGTTTCTTTAGTCAAATATAAGCGTCAAAAAAATTTTAAAAAATATATAAAAAGCGTAGATGGGGAATAAAACGTGACATATTTTACATTGTAATAGAATATTCAAATATTACATGTCTCGTATCTCTACAACTATAGCAAATAAGCATTTTTAAGCGTCAAAATTACGGAAAAAAATAAATAAATAATCTCATTTAAGAAGCAAATATAATTTAATAAACACGATGGCTTTTTTTTTTCCCAGATAGCCGTTTAATCTACCGTTCATACACCGATAGTATATGACATGATCTCATGAAATTTAAAATAATGTGTTCTCCAATACTGAAGAAAAAAGTCTCTTCTTTGTAAGACTTTCTTACTTCTATATTAGCGTGCTCAGTACATTATATAAGAAAGGAAAAATAGACAATTTTGGCAAGTTCTGATCCAATATTTTCGCTTAAATAAGAGAAGATTGCGGCTGCATAGATAATTCACATTCGATGAAATGCAGAGAAGACTTCTATTGATGAAAAGTTCCTCATGGGCTTGGAAGAGCTTGAAAGTGGTGAATGTCTCAGAACAAATACGAGTATAACCATTCTCTGAATCCGTGGCTGAAGAAATATCTCAATGTTGGTAAGTTCGGTGTTTGTTTTCACACTTTCTCACACGTTTTTTTTTTTTTTTTTTTTTTGTCTGTACGAACTCATTTTTTATCGTGTTTTGATTTCCTTTTTGTGGAGGGCAGTCCTTGAATGTAATTAATTTAGGTATATTCGAAAATTTAACAGAAATATCCCATAAATACTTTAGAGTGAATTTCTGATTGTATGAGTAGTCTTCAGAATAACCGCGTATTGATATAAAAACAGTCCTTCAAAAATTTAGATAGATAAATAAATAAATTAATTAATCAAGTTGCCATTCATGACATTTATACAACCTCTCCTATATAACATAAACACCTTTGAGATAACGGTCACTTCTGATATCCAAGATAAGTGAAAAGACATAACGGTCAATTACCAGTGGCTAAATTTAAAATACAATTCACAGAAGCCGCTGTTGTATGAAATGATTAATGTGTGTCGTTCTGAAAAGACTTTGTACAAGTGGACTGAACGGTGATTCCCTTGAAAGCGCCAGCAAACAGCAAACATCATATTGCCATGCCAATTCATAATTGTATATAACATCATCCTCTTCCCACATTATCTAGCTTTCAGGCACTAAAATCTTGCAGTTTGATCATTATTTGTATGATTTACTTGTGGTGGAGGACTTTGCAAATAAGTTCATATTTTGAGTAACACAAATAAAACAAGCAGGGCAGACAATTGGAGCAATAAATGAATAACATAAAAGAAAAAAAAAAAAAAAAAAAATATATATATATATATATATATATATATATATATATATATATATATATATATATATATATATATATATATATATATATATATATATATATATATATATATATATATATATATATATATTTCAGAGGAGGAGGCAGTAGACTCCTGCCGAAACGATAATTACTCCAAGTGAGGTCTAAAACACTGTTCAAGGGGTGCTGTAAACTTATCATTAACCCTAGGTGTGACCTCACTGAACGTGTTTCCCTTTGTGTTTCACAACACAAGGGGGCAGTCACAGCCTGCCCTCTAAAGACAACTCTCTTCCTCCACACAAAACTACAAGCACCTAATAAAACACACACCTTTCAGTCAAAAATTTCAAAATTATCATGGCGACTCCTACACCAGCCTCAGAATCCCCATCTGGGGAGGGGACCATAAATGTCCCCAGGTCGGACTGCCATTCTGTCGACGACCCTAACTGTCTTGACACCTCCCCTCAACTTTTTCTTCATTAACTTCTGCAACATTCGCGGTCTAAAATCTAATTTTCAATCTGTAGAATACCACCTCTCCTCTTCTAAACCTCATCTTTTTCTCACTGAAACTCAGGTGTCTGAGGCAACTGACAGTAGCACCTTTTTCTGTTCCCTCTTACTTTCTCTATCCTCATTTTCGATCCAAAGCTGGATGTTGCGTTTATGTGCACAATGACTTAACCTGCTCTCGTGCCCACGCTCTTGAATCTTCAGAGTTTTCCACCATCTGGCTACGACTACAAAGTCACTCTCAAACTAAATTTATCTGTGCTGTATACCTCTCACCTAACTCCTCTGACTATAAGAAATTCTTAGACTACTTAACTTTCAAAGTGACTCTCTTCCCTTTTTCAGAGATATCCATTCTTGGAGACTTCAATGTTCACTACCACTTTTGGCTTTCCTCTCCCTTCACTGACCATCCTGGTGAACTAGCCTTCAACTTTGCTATCCTCCACGACCTAGAGCAATTGGTGCAACTCCCTACTCGTATTCCTGACCGTCTTGGAGATACGCCCAACACTCTTGACCTTTTCCTGACTTCTAATCCTGCTTATGCTGTCACCCTTTCTTCTCCGTTGGGCTCCTCCGATCACAATCTCATATATGTATCTTGTCCTATCGCTCTAATCCCTCCTCAGGATCCCCCTAAGCGAAGATGCCTCTGGCGTTTTGCCTCTGCTAGTTGTGGAGACCTGAGGAGGCATTTTGCTGATTTTCCTTGGAATGACTACTGCTTCCGTGTCAAAGACTAGTCTTTGTGTGCTGAGCGCATAACAGAGGTGATAGTGTCTGGCATGGAGGCGTACATTCCTCACTCTTTTTCTCGACCTAAACCTTCCAAACCTTGGTTTAACAAAGCTTGTTCTCGTTCTATACATGATAGAGAGGTGGCCTACAAAAGGTATTTAAGCCTTCCATCACCAGAATCTCATGCACTTTATATTTCTGCCCGGAACCATGTCAAGACTGTTCTCCAACTAGCCAAAAACTCCTTCATTAACAGAAAGTGTCATAATCTTTCAAGATCCAACTCCCTTCGTGACTTCTGGCATCTAGCCCAAAATATCTCCAATAACTTTGCTTCTTCTTCTTTCCCTTCTTTATTTCAACCAGATGGCACCACTGCTATCACATCTATTTCTAAAGCTGAACTCTTCGCTCAAACCTTTGGTAAAAACTTTAACTCGGACGATTCTGGCAATGTTCCTCCCTTTCCTCAACCCTCTGACTACTTCATGCTACTTATTAAAATTCTCCGCAATGATGTTTTCCATGCCCTCGCTGGTCTAAACCTTCGGAAGGCTTATGGACCTGATGGGGTCCCTCATATTGTTCTCTGAAACTGTGCCTCCGTGCTTGCACCTTGCCCAGTCAAACTCTTTCAGCTCTGCCTGTCAACATCTACATTTCTTTCTTGCTGGAAGTTTGCCTACATTCAGCCTGTTCCTAAAAAGAGTGACCATTTTAATCCCTCAAACTACCGCCCTGTTGCTTTAATTTCCTGCCTATCTAAAGTTTTTAATTCTATCCTTAACAAGAAGATTCTTAAACATCTATCACTTTACAATTACAATCTATCTGATCGCCAGTATCGGTTCCGTCAAGGTCGCTCTACTGGTGATCTACTGGTTTTTCTTACTGAGTCTTGGTCATCCTCTTTTAGAGATTTTGGTGAAACTTTTGCTTTTGCCTTGGACATATCAAAAGCTTTTGATTGATTCTGGCACAATGCTTTGATTTCGAAACTACTCTGCTACGGCTTCTATCCTTCTCTCTGTAACTTCATCTCAAGTTACCTTTCTGTGCTGCTGTGGTAGACGGTTACTGTTCTCCTAAATCTATTAACATTGGTGTTACTCAAGGTTCTGTCCTGTCACCCACTCTCTTCTTATTATTCATCAATGACCTTCTAAATCAAACTTCTAGTCCTATCCACTCCTACGCTGATGATACCACCCTGCACTTTTCCACGTCTTTTCATAGACGTTCAACCCTTCAGGAAGTAAACATTTCATGCAGGGAAGCCACAGAACGCCTGACTTATGATCTTTCTAAAATTTCTGATTGGGGCAGAGCAAACTTGGTATTGTTCAGTCCCTCTAAAACTCAATTCCTCCATCTATCAACTCGACACAACCTTCCAGACAACTATCACCTCTTCTTCAATGACAGTCAACTATCCCCCTCTTCTACACTGAACATCCTCGGTCTGTCCTTTACTTATAATCTGAACTGAAAATTTCACATCTCATCTCTAGCTAAAACAGCTTCTATGAAGTTAGGTGTTCTGAGACGTCTCCTCCAATTTTTCTCACCACCCCTCACCCCAGCTGCTAACTCTGTACAAGGGCCTTATCTGTCCATGTATGGAGTATGCTTCACATGTCTGGGGGGGTTCCACTCATACCGCTGTTCTAGACAGGGTGGAATCAAAAGTTTTTCGTCTCATCAACTCCTCTCCTCTAACTGACTGTCTTCAGCCTCTCTCTCATCGCCGCAATGTTGCATCTCTAGTTGTCTTCTACCGCTATTTTCGTGCTAACTGCTCTTCTGATCTTGCTAACTGCACGCCTCCCCTCCTCCTGTGGCCTCGCTGTACAAGACTTTCTTCTTTCTCTCACCCCTAATCTGTCCACCTCTAATGCGAGAGTTAACCAATATTCTCAGTCTTTCATCCCTTTCTCTGGTAAACTCTGGAACTCTTTGCTTGCTTCTGTATTTCCTCCTTCCTTGAATTCCTTCAAGACGGGGGTTTCAAGACACTTATCCTTCAATTTTTGACTTCCGCTTTGGACCCTTTTATGGGACTGGCATGTCAGTGGGCTTTTTTTTTATTTATTGGATTTTTGTTGCCCTTGGCCTGTGTCCCTCCTGCATAAAAAAAAAAAAAACTATGCCCAGTGTTGTTCGTTACGTGTCTTCCTCACTTGCCTTCATGTTCTCCCATTACTAAAAAAATAAGGTTCTGCCCAATCTCATATTACTTATAATATAAATATAAAAACAGTTAAAAGGAAATCTATAACTTCTTTAAAAGACCAATCTTCTCCACAAACATAAGAACCTCATGTCCCGGGGAGAGAGCCCTCTCTCAAAGTATTAGCGATATCTGGAAGCTCCCATCCTCATCGCGACAGTGGAAAAGATATTGCTGGGACACTCCACTAGAAAGTGTCTCACTGTACGGGAACTAAGCAGTCATCACAGAATGGATGGGTTGGGACATGACGTAACCATGAGTGGGACGTGTGTGACCTCTCTGGAGACGGGTCAGTGCAGTCTCTGAGCGGCACCCCTGCTCATGGACATATGTCCATGGGCTGAAAGTTACGGAAGTTATCTCACCTCTCTTAGTGGTGGCAACCACATCTTCCTACCTTCTCTGCCAACTGGAAAGAACTGCCACCCTTATACTGGAGTATAAATCATTGAAGGGAATGGGGGTGGAAGGAGTAACCCGAGTTGCTGCCTCTATAGCCAATCTATCGGCCTCCTCATTCCCATGAACTCACTCATGTGCAGGTACCCAACAAAATGCTATGTGATATCTCTTGGCTGAAACAGGTAAATCCACTTTAAAACAGATAAAATTAGGAGAGGAAGAGAGGAAGTAAAATGTTCCAGGACAGACATTGCACTACAAAATAGTACAAATTTAAACAGGTAAAGTAAAAATTATTTCTAGGGCAAGAATAATGGTGCATAGCTCTGCTGTAAAAACGGAGGCAACTCTTGGAAGGCTATCACCTCGACAGAAGGAAGGGAATGTAACACTATATCCTACTCCTGCATCAGACTTTGAACCATCTGTGTAGAAAGGGAAGGAGCTAGAGTGTGTTGAAGAGTGTTCCAGAAATAAATCCCGAGACTCGTACTTTGGTAGTATTTTTATTATTAACAATAGGAGGGCAGATCGATACCAGCGAAAAGTGCCAGTACCCGACCCTTGGAAGGCGATGGGGCAAATGGAGGTTGGGGGTATATCAAACTCGGTCATGACAGACCTGACCCAATATCCAAAGGCTTAGGAAAACGAGCGCGAACATTATATAAGGGAGAACGTGCATCATGAGAAACTGTTGTACAAGTGACAGACTCAGAAAGGCGGTGGATTCGATAGCAACACCTCATTACTAGAGAATGACAGCGTAGGTCCAATGGCAGGACACCAGCATCCTCCAGTAATATAGGTATTGGGGATGAGCGGAACGCACCAGTTGCAAGGCGAACACCAACGTGGTTCACCGAATCCAACACACGGAGCCGAGCCTCAGTAGCAGACAAATAGATTTCACAAGCGTACTCTAATTTAGAAAGAATAAGAGTTCGGTGCAAGGCTTACTGTTAGTGTCCAAGAAGTAAGAGACAGAACCCTTATAAGTGACAGCGCCTTCATGCATGCTGCCTTAATATAACAAAGGTTATATTAAGGCAGCATGCATGTAGAAAACGAGTTTCTTCCACACAAGAGTCTTCTGTCATATAGATACAAATCTAGGTCAAGGTGAACACTACTAAGGCGACAAAAACGCATAGCCACAGTCTTTGAAGCCGAGAAACAAAATTCCCTAGCTGCGGCTCACTGAGAAATCCTATTGAGTGCCACCTGTAGCTTTCTTTCAATAAATGGCATCCGATCTGCAAAAAAGGAGATAGACAAGTCATCAGCAAGAACTCCTTCTGGAAGTAAACCAATGATAGCTTTTATAGCTACAGCGAAAAGTGTGACAATTTGTATACTTCATTGCGGCACACTATCTTCAAGTGGGCGTACTCCTAATATATCGCCACCAACCCGTATCCGTAAAAAAAAAACAAAAAAAAAACGATGAAATAAATACTGTTGTATAAAAATAGGGATTCGGCCACGAAGACCAAACTCAAACAGACTATGTAAAATGCAACGACGCCAGGTTGTATCATAATCTTTCTTTAAATAAAAAAAGTAGACTGTGACATGGTGTTGCTTATTAGCATATGCCTCACAAGATTCCAGAAACAGTAAATCATCAGTCGTAGATCGCATTTTCCGGAAACCTTATTGAACAGGAGACAAGTAATTGCCTCTCTCCAAGCACCATATAAGCCTGATATTCACCATATTTTCCAGCAGCTTTCAAAGACATAAATTTAAAGAAATAGGGCGATAATTGGTCGTTAGCTGATGATGTTTTCCAGTCTCTGGAATGGGAATGATTACACCCACATGCCAAGAAGATGGAAAATCACCATTATGGAGTAAAACAGGAGGAGGAGGAGTTGGGAGGGGAGCAGAATACTTCCTAAATAATCTTCGGACTCTGTTGGAGACCTTGGTGTGTGGTGTGCGAACAGTGATGGAAGAGACATAATTCTTCCAAAACTCCTGCTGAGCCCTCATTAAGATGCAGCAGGCACGGGCACGCGCTCGTCGAAAAGCCTCCAAACAGTGGACGTCCCCACGATGCTGTCCAAGGGTAGAAAAGGCGGCACGCTTCTCTTGAACATCGGCTGTACAATTTGCATTCGTTCATGAGACAAGACGTTTCAGAAACTGGCCAGAGGTCTTAGGGATGAACTGAATAGTACCGGAGTGCAAGACATCAGTGAAGTATGTTGCAGCCTCATCACAGTTTCTTACCTCATCCCTTGAGTGGGCAGGGGTGCTGAGATCTTTGTTAAAATCAAGAAAAGAATTAGAGGTACAGAGAGAGAGATCTATTGCTGTAAAAGTACTGATTTGATTGTGAAAATGGGTCACGTCTCCAGTTTAAAATCTCCAATCCAGAATCCTCTGTAAAAAAAAGCAATTAAAAGACCACGATGGTTGACAGTGTCATCTTTCCACAAAGGATGGCGACCATTGAAGTCACACAATAAAAGAAGAGGAGAGGGAGGAGCATATAAAATGTTATCAAGCTCATTCCTTTCAATAGGAACACTGGGGGGCAGATACAGACTGCACAATGTATAAAAACTTTATATAAAAACCATTGCGAATAAAATATCATTGCGATTAAAGATGGCATTGCCACCGTTGGTGGCGCTTACCGGGAAATGCAATGGATAAGAAAGCACAATAGCCAGGGCCAAAGTGAGTTGATTTTTCGAGCATTGTCTCTTCCAAACAAATGCAAACAGGAGAAAACTTAGCGTTCCTCCAAAAAAGGCACACAAACCGCGACAATCCCACTGCAGATCTTGAATTTTACTAGTTTGAGGGGGCTTTCAGAGAAGCCACAGATAAAAGCTTCCCTTTGCCAACCTGACAAGTTAACTTATTCGGCCGGCGAGGCAGAATCATCCTACGTTACTTGTAGGCGCAGAAACTTGAGATTGTTTAACTAGTCTGGGGATAACTACCTCACATGAGTCTCCGAAACTCCTGAAGAGACTAAAGGAGAAGGACTCCTCGAAAAAGGCGTATCGGTATCTCTCGTGGAGGAGGACTTATTTGGATGAGGGACAGAGAAATCCTCTATATCCATATCAAAACTGTATGAATCACTTTGATTGATAATGTTTGGCTCAGCGACATCTGACACTCCCACAGGGATTTTCTTAGGGGGGACGTTCGTTGAGCATAGGAACTCAGCAGACCTCTTGGAACGTTTCTGGTAGGACTGAGAAGGAAGCGTGGGACAATTGTTAGTATGTTGCTGTCGCGGCTTAAAAGTCTTGAAGTTGTTCCTGATTGAGAATCCATGAGAGATTGGACTTCTACAATATGTACTTTTGTACGAGGAGTGCGATGTAACTGGTAAAGATGCAATAAAAGGCTTTGCTGAAGATGTACTAATGGGCTTGGTTGAAGATGCAGAGGAGGTGACACTTTCCATAACAGAAAACCTGTTGCAGACAGTAACTGAAGGAGAGACATTGTCACAGAAACGGGAAGAAACAATTGATGGTTGAGAAAGGCGGAAAGGTGTTGCAGCCTTATTACCTGTGGTACACATAGAAGAACTAGAGTGGAGGGAGGAGGCGTATGTATTTGCCCCACCATCTTTCTGTCTAAAAAGAAATTCCCGCCTGGCACTACCACGACTAATGAATTGATAATTAGCCAGTTGAAGAATTTCCTGCTCAGGGTGGTACCTCTTTCTTACACTGTCAAGAGCGTAGTGGATGGGCTTCCCTGCAGAAGAAGAAATAAGTGTCTGATTTTCATTCAGGAGTAGGGTGGGAGTCAAGGGCAGAGGAGTCCACACCGGGGAAGACTTATACAGTTCCTCCCATGACCGAACTCGTAACATCGGTAATATTGCAATGGACGATCGATGAAAGCCTCTACTGGGAGAGAGAGAGGGCCGATCTTAACACTGTCAGGGGGAAAAGAACCATAGAATGTGAGCATTATCATATTACCATTGCCTTTAATCTTACCCATTCGTTGAATATTATCTTGACATAGCTGAAGGATGTCATCTTCTGAGATTCGTACAGGTCCTGGTTGTAAATATGTTCTTTATAGTAATTGAATGTTCGGTGTGGCTTGATGGATTTAAAGTTTCCATCAGAAGGGCATGGTAGATGGAGGAGCATCATCGCCTGTGTTAAATCTATAGCTCGGATCAAGACACCTTTACCATATTTCTTGATATTGTTTGTAGAGAGTACTCCAGTCTCCCTTTCTAGATACTTGGCAGCATGGATAAAGTTTTCTCGACCTTCCTTATAATATGCTAGAAACCAATAAAGTATAGTTGGGTGGAGATCTTTGAGAGCTCGTTCTCCAGGATCATCAAAGACATTACCACAAT
Organism: Scylla paramamosain; assembly: GCF_035594125.1. NCBI lineage: Eukaryota > Metazoa > Arthropoda > Malacostraca > Decapoda > Portunidae > Scylla > Scylla paramamosain. The sequence continues at coordinate 2,864,247 of NC_087183.1, forward strand.
AATCATTTTCGCTGTCAGGTACACATTGCTTGATCGAATGACCTCAGCAATTAAGTTGTTGTCTCCAAGATGCAAATAATTTATTGCTTCATTTAGCAGCTTTGGCAGCAACGTCTAATGTAAATGTCACATAACACAGATTAGAGAGACAATCGCCATCATATTTGAGACGGATATCTGTTCCGAAATGAATGAATAGCACGGTATGACATGAAGGTTTCAAGACCTTCATGTCAACTGACCTTTCAGCAACTGACCCAATGCGTCTTTCACCATGGGGAACAACGGACTGGGGGAGTACGAGCTCCTGCCTCCACAACACCATCACGACCAGAGAGTGACGTCTTAAGGGCCTGGTCGACCGCTCCTTAAGGACCACAGGAGTTTTTATATTTACCTATATTGATACTATGAAAATAAATTGGCTCCAGGGTCCAAGGGAGACTGACTTCTGAGACAATGAAGGGAGCAGGTGCTGGCCGCCGCAAACAGGGTACCTCGTCCCCATGGAGGCCTCTCTTTTTAAAATGTGGGCCCTCATGATTCGAAAGTTTGCCCACGACGGAGCTAAAACCTTCCTCAACAACGCATCTAAGCCCAGACACCCAACCATTCAACACAGGACGACCTCAAATTGTAGCCCTTCTGGAGAGTGGCACCGTTGACCCGTACTGGCAGCCTAAACTAACCATTTGGACTGGTCCCTCACTGGCGACCTTGCTAGCATGGGTAGGCCTCTCCCTTCAAGTAGGGTGGAGCCGGGGCCAAAGCCCCCTATAATCTCGTTCGCCAGGTCATAGGGACACGTAACCACTCCCCCACGACAAGGCTGTTCCCACCAAAAGGGAGAGAGAGAGAGAGAGAGAGAGAGAGAGAGAGAGAGAGAGAGAGAGAGAGAGAGAGAGAGAGAGAGAGAGAGAGAGAGAGAGAGGCGTCTCATTTCAACCCGGGTTGCACGCCTGGCATATTTGAGACCGTCACTACTCAGTAGTATCACATCACCCATAAGATAAGGTGCTCCTCTCTCTCTCTCTCTCTCTCTCTCTCTCTCTCTCTCTCTCTCTCTCTCTCTCTCTCTCTCTCTCTCTCTCTCTCTCTCTCTCTCTCTCTCTTTCTGACAGCATCAAGTATCAAGTAAGCCTTAGACCGTTTGCAGAACGTATAATACATTATTTTGTAGCAACGAATTACGATGACAAGCTACGAACAAAACGACTTACGAGCAGCCTTCAGGAGTGTATGTCGCTTGTAACTCAAACACCCTCTGTATATATATATATATATATATATATATATATATATATATATATATATATATATATATATATATATATATATATATATATATATATATATATATATATATATATATATATATATATATATATATATATATTGTTGTCTGCAGTGAAATAGCTTCATGCAAAATGAAATAAAGGAGTAAGGACGAATGAGAAAAGAATAAGGGAGAAAGAGAAGAGAGAGAGAGAGAGAGAGAGAGAGAGAGAGAGAGAGAGAGAGAGAGAGAGAGAGAGAGAGAGAGAGAGAGAGAGAGAGAGAGAGAGAGAGAGAGAGAGAGAGAGAGAGGTTGGGACAAGGCTTGGACGTGTCCCGGACATTTTTTTTTTTTTTTATGTAGGAAGGATACTGGCCAAGGGCAACAAAAATCTAATAAAAAAAAATGCCCACTGGAATGCCAGTCCCATAAAAGGGTCAAAGCAGTGGTCAAAAATTGGTGGATAAGTGTCTTGAAACCTCCCTCTTGAAGCAATTCAAGTCATAGGAAGGTGGAAATACAGAAGCAGGCAGGGAGTTCCAGAGTTTACCAGAGAAAGGGATGAATGATTGAGAATACTGGTTAACTCTTGCGTTAGAGAGGTGGACAGAATAGGGGTGAGAGAAAGAAGAAAGTCTTGTGCAGCGAGGCCGCGGAAGGAGGGGAGGCATGCAGTTAGCAAGATCAGAAGAGCAGTTGGCATGAAAATAGCGGTAGAAGACAGCTAGATATGCAACATTGCGGCGGTGAGAGAGGGGCTGAAGACAGTCAGTTAGAGGAGAGGAGTTGATGAGACGAAAAGCTTTTGATTCCACCCTGTCTAGAAGAGCAGTATGAGTGGAACCCCCCCAGACATGTGAAGCATATTCCATACATGGACGGATAAGGCCCTTGTACAGAGTTAGCAGCTGGGGGGGTGAGAAAAACTGGCGGAGACGTCTCAGAACACCTAACTTCATAGAAGCTGTTTTAGCTAGAGATGAGATGTGAATTTTCCAGTTCAGATTATAAGTAAAGGACAGACCAAGGATGTTCAGTGTAGAAGAGGGGGACAGTTGAGTGTCATTGAAGAAGAGGGGATAGTTGTCTGGAAGGTTGTGTCGAGTTGATAGACGCCCCAATCAGAAATTTTAGAAAGATCAGAAGTCAGGCGTTCTGTGGCTTCCCTGCGTGATATATTTACCTCCTGAAGGGTTGGACGTCTATGAAAAGACGTGGAAAAGTGCAGGGTGGTATCATCAGCGTAGGAGTGGATAGGACAAGAAGTTTGGTTTAGAAGATCATTAATGAATAATAAGAAGAGAGTGGGTGACAGGACAGAACCCTGAGGAACACCACTGTTAATAGATTTAGGAGAAGAACAGTGACCGTCTACCACAGCAGCAATAGAACGGTCAGAAAGAAAACTTGAGATGAAGTTACAGAGAGAAGGATAGAAACCGTAGGAGGGTAGTTTGGAAATCAAAGCTTTGTGCCAGACTCTATCAAAGGCTTTTGAGATGACCAAGGCAACAGCAAAAGTTTCACCAAAGTCTCTAAAAGAGGATGACCAAGATTCAGTAAGGAAAGCCAGAAGATCACCAGTAGAGCGTGATAGATGTTTAAGAATCTTCCTGTTGAGGATAGATTCAAAAACTTTAGATAAGCAGGAAATTAAAGCAATAGGACGGTAGTTTGAGGGATTAGAGCGGTCACCCTTTCTAGGAACAGGTTGAATGTAGGCAAACTTCCAGCAAGAAGGAAAGGTAGATGTTGACAGACAGAGCTGAAAGAGTTTGACTAGGCAAGGTGCAAGCACGGAGGCACAGTTTCGGAGAACAATAGGAGGGACCCCCATCAGGTCCATAAGCCTTCCGAGGGTGTAGGCCAGCAAGGGCATGGAAAACATCATTGCGAAGAATTTTAATACGTGGCATGAAGTAGTCAGAGGGTGGAGGAGAGGGAGGAACAAGCCCAGAATCATCCAGGTAGAGTTTTTAGCAAAGGTTTGAGCAAAGAGTTCAGCTTTAGAAATAGATGTGATAGCAGCGGTGCCATCTGGTTGAAGTAGAGGAGGGAAAGAAGAAGAAGCAAAGTTATTGGAGATATTTTTGGCTAGATGCCAGAAATCACGAGGGGAGTTAGATCTTGAAAGGTTTTGACATTTTCTGTTAATGAAGGAGTTTTTGGCTAGTTGGAGAACAGACTTGGCATGGTTCCGGGCATAAATATAAAGTGCATGAGATTCTGGTGATGGAAGGCTTAAGTACCTTTTGTGGGCCACCTCTCTATCATGTATAGCACGAGAACAAGCTGTGTTAAACCAAGGTTTAGAAGGTTTAGGACGAGAAAAAGAGTGAGGAATGTACGCCTCCATGCCAGACACTATCACCTCTGTTATGCGCTCAGCACACAAAGACGGGTCTCTGACACGGAAGCAGTAGTCATTCCAAGGAAAATCAGCAAAATACCTCCTCAGGTCCCCCCAACTAGCAGAGGCAAATCGCCAGAGGCACCTTCGCTTAGGGGGATCCTGAGGAGGGATTGGAGTGATAGGGCAAGATAAAGATATGAGATTGTGATCGGAGGAGCCCAACGGAGAAGAAAGGGTGACAGCATAAGCAGAAGGATTAGAGGTCAGGAAAAGGTCAAGAATGTTGGGCGTATCTCTAAGACGGTCAGGAATACGAGTAGGGTGTTGCACCAATTGCTCTAGGTCATGGAGGATAGCAAAGTTGTAGGCTAGTTCACCAGGATGGTCAGTGAAGGCAGAGGAAAGCTAAAGCTGGTGGTGAACATTGAAGTCTCCAAGAATGGAGATCTCTGCAAAAGGGAAGAGGGTCAGAATGTGCTCCACTTTGGAAGTTAAGTAGTCAAAGTAGCTACCCTCCCCAAAAAAAGCTTCAAGAATAATATTTATTTGCTAAGTCACTCATATTCCCCACATAAACTTCCTTACTTCCCCTTGTCCATTTAATCTGAGACTCACTTAGTATTTAGAAGAAGAGTTGCTCATAACAACAAAGTAATCTGTATTCATCTAGCCCCCTTAGTTTAATCATTAGGTTTTTCAAAATTAAAGTGTTTTGTTCATGTTTGTTCGTGTTTGTTCCTACTTACTCTATCTTCATTTTTATTCCATAGATGGATGTTCCATTTATCTGCGCAATGACTTAACCTGCTCTCGTGCCCACGCTCATGAAACTTCCGAGTTTTCCACCATATATCTACAACTACAGAGTCACTCTCAAACTAAATTAATCTGTATTGTATACCTCTCACCTAACTCCTCTGCCTATAAGAAATTTCTTGACTGCTTAACTTCCAAAGTGGGACACATTCTGACTCTCTTAATTTTTGCAGAGATCTTCATTCTTAGAGACTTGGAGACTTGGAGACTAGCTGACTAGCTTTTAACTTTGCTATCCTCCACGACCTAGAGCAATTGGTGCAACACCCTACTCGTATTCCTGACCTTCGTGGAGATACGCTAAACGTTCTTGACCTTTTCCTAACCACTTATGCTGTTACCCTCTCTTCTTTGTTGGGCTCCTATGATCACAATATCATATCTATATCACGTCCTATAGCTCCAATCCATCCTCTGGATCCCCTTGAGCGGAGGTACCTCTGGCGATTTGCCTCTGCAAACTGGGGGGACATGAAGAGGTATTTTCCTGATTTTCCTTGGAATGACTATTGCTTCCATGTCAGAGACACGTCTCTGTGTGCTGAGCACATAACATATCTGATAGTGTCTGGCATGGAGGCGTACATTCCTCACTCTTTTTCTGGACTTAAATTTAACATAGCCTGTCCTCATGTTATACTTAACAGAAAGGTGGTCTACAGAAGATACTAAAGCTTTCCTTCACCAGAATCTCATGCACTTTATATTTCTGCCCAGAACCATGCCAAGTGTGTTCTCCAACTAGCCAAAATCTCCATCATTAAAAGAAAGTGTCAAAATCTTTCAAGATCTAACTCTCCACATGACTTATGGCATCTAGCCAAAAACTTCCTTTATTTCAACCAGATTGCACCAATGCTATCACATCTATTTCTAAAGCTGAACTCTTCTCTCAAACCTTTGCTAAAAACTCTACCTTGGATGATTCAGAGTTTGTTCCTCACTCTGACTACTTCATGCTACCTATTAAAATTTTTTGCAATGATGTTTTCCATGACCTCGCTGGACTAAACCCTCGGAAGGCTTATGGACCTGATGGGGTCCCTCCTATTGTTCTCAGAAACTGCGTCTTCGTGCTTGCACCTTAGTAGTCAAATTCTTTCAACTCGTCTGTCAACATCTACCTTTCCTTGTTTGCCTACATTTAGTCTGTTCCCAAGAAGGATGACCGTTCTAAACCCTCATACTACCGTCCTATTTCTTTAATTTCCTGCCTATGTAAAGATGATATTTGTCCATGTTGTCCACGTAGTCCATGAGTCCACGTAGGTGGTGGTTAAGGAAAGCTAGTTCAGGTGTGGCAGTTTTATGAAGGGGCGGGGAATTATGGACGTAATAATATTATATATATATATATATATATATATATATATATATATATATATATATATATATATATATATATATATATATATATATATATATATATATATATATATATATATATATATATATATATATATATATATATATATATATTCTCCTTTCGGCTACTTCAATTAGGGGTCGCCACAGCGGAGCATTCTCTCTCAATTGCACTTTGTAGTATATATATATATATATATATATATATATATATATATATATATATATATATATATATATATATATATATATATATTGTTATAACCAACTATGGACCCAGTCACAGCTACTACCTATCCTAAGTTACCTTTCACCTAGCTTTGTGCGAAACACAAATCCAGCAAATCCATGCACCTACTGGCTGCCAGCAAAAAATACAGCCTGAATTAGGTCGTCACTCCGTTTACCCTCCCAAGGAAAACTTAATTCCTCAAGCTTGAAAGAACCATTGAATCACGCCCTTGGGCAAAGACAGTATAAAAAATACACATAGTTGTTTGACTGATTTATGTTGGTGCAAAACGCTGGTACAAAACTTTAAAAACAACAAAGATTGCAGGATAAAGCATTAATTAAAAAAAACAAAATTATGGTTTGGCAAAATATAAATAAATAAATAAAAACGAGAAAAAAAAAAAAATAAAAAAAAAATATATATATATATATATATATATATATATATATATATATATATATATATATATATATATATATATATATATATATATATATATATATATATATATATATATATATATATATATATATATATATAGTAGGCACCTGCCAAAACGATAATTCCTCCCAGTCGGTCTAATCCACTGGATCAAGGGGTGCTGTGAACTCATCATTAAACCCAGCTGTGACCTCACTGAACGTTTTATCGTTGTGTCTCACAACACAAAGGGGTACTCACAGCCTGCCCTCTAAAGACAACTCTCTTCCTCCACAGAAAACTACAAGCACCTAATAACACACACACACACACACACACACACACACACACACACACACACACACACACACACACACACATACACACACAAATACACACACACACACACACACACACACACACACACACACACACACACACACACACACACACACACACACACACACACACCCTTCACTAAAAAAATCAAAATGATCATGGCGACTCCTATACCAGCCTCGAAGTCCCCATCTCGGGAAGGGACCACAAATGTCCCAAGGTCGGATTGTTTTTTTTTCTAATAACGACCCTAAGTGTCGTTACACCCCCCCTCAACTTTTTCTTCATTAACTTCTGCAACATTCGTGGTCTAAGATATAATTTTAAAACTATAGAACACCACCTCATCTCTTCTAAACCTCATTTTCTTTTCCTCACTGAAACTCAGTGTCTGAGGCAACCGACAGTTGCCCGTTTTCTGTTCCCTCCTACTTTCTCTATCCTCATTTTCAATCCAAAGCTGCATGTTGCGTTTATGTGCGCAATGACTTAACCTGCTTTCGTGCTAACGGTCTTGAATCTTCCGAGTTTTCCAAAATCTGGCTACGACTACAGACTCACTCTCAAACTAAATTTATTTGCGCTGTATACTAACTTCTCTGACTCTACCTGTATACCTAACTCCTCTGACTATAAGAAATTCTTTGACTACTTAACTTCCAAAGTGGAGCACATTCTAACTCTCTTCCCTTTTGCAGAGATCTCCATTCTTGGAGACTTCAGTGTTCATCACCAGCTTTGGCTTTCCTCTCCCTTCACTGACCATCCTGGTGAACTAGCCTTCAACTTTGCTATCCTCCACGACCTAGAGCAATTGGTGCAGTACCTTACTTGTATTTCAAAATCAGTGGCCGCCATTTGGACCAGGTACACCGTTCGTGGCGGCCAGCGTTTCCTCCATTCGTAGTCCCAGTACGCAGTTTCCCTTGGCCCCTAGAACCATTTTACTTTTATAATATTTTTTATGAGAAAACAGAAAAAAAATCAACTGGTCCTCGACGGGCGGTCGACCAGGCCCTTGAGACGTCATCTTCTGGTCGTTATGGTAATATGCAGTCAGGAGGTCATTTTATCGATGGTCTATCCGTGATCCCTTGAGTCAGTTATCCAGTGTTGTCTTGACACTCTGATGATCATTAATGTCTACACATCCATGTCATACTGTGCTATCACTCGGTTTTGAAAGCTTTTGGAACTGTTGGTTCCCTGTATTCGTCTGAAATACGACGGTGATTGTCTAATCAGTGCTATGTGACTTTTATATATGACGTTGCTGCCAAAGCTGCTCTTGGGGCAATAAAATCTCTGCGTCTTGGAGACAACAGCTTAACTGCTGAAGTCATTCGCTCAAGCGATGTAGCTGACAGCTAGAATGATTATTGTCCTAATGTCTCTGATAATGCCGAAGAATGTGCTTCCAAAGTTCGCCACCCGCTTACATTTTACCGGTTTGTCTCATATTATTATTAAAGGTTGAGAGAACTTTATTCACGCTGCTAATATCTAGAAAAGAAAATAGGAGTGCTCCCTATAAATAACATCAACAATTACGGTAAAGATGTGTTGAACTGAGCTAAAGATTAAACGCAAGCGGTGATGCTCCTCCATGTACCTTGCCCTTCTGATAGAATCTTTGAATCCATCAGTCGCACCGAACATTCAGTTACTATAAAGAACGTATTTATAAGAAGGACATGTTGAAATTATCAGAGGATTACATCCCTCAGGGAGCTACTCGACGGAAATTCCCCCAGAAAAATCACTTTCGGAGCGTCAGATGACCCTGAGCCAGACGTTATTAATCAAAGTGATTCCTCCACATCTGAAATAGACATAGAGGCTTTCACTGCCCATCATTCCAATAGGTCCTTCTCCAAAAACGATACCAAATCACCTTAGTAGAGGAATCCTATTCCTCCGGTCTTTGGAGTTTCAGAAACTCATGTGCGGGTATCTATTCCCACACCAGTTGCTCAATCTCAGGTTTCTACGCCTACAAGCATCGTAGTCAGGACATATAAGACTGTCCACCAGGGGAAGAAGCAAAACTGATACCAACGTTTTCCAAATGTCCGACAATGATGTGTCATAAGCGCAATAGTATCTTTTTCTGAAAACACTAAGAAATTGCCAAGCAAACAAGTTGACAACTGTCTTAGGGTCTGCCACCGTCTCCCCAGCATGGAATAAAATAGATGGGGGAGATGAAGAATATATCTTGCGGACTCTGTTGAACTCCTCGGTGAGTGGAGTGCCAACTGTGATAGAAAAAACATAATTTTTCTAGGATTCCCACCGAACCGTCTCTAAGGTAGGACGCGCGCGGGCAGGCTCTTGTCAAAAAGCCTCAAAGCAGTAGACGTCCCCACAATGTCGTCGAAGGCGAGAAAATACAGCTTTTCTCAAATAGCAGCTGTACACTCCGCATTCCACCAGGGAACGGGACGTTTAGAAATCCGCCAGAGGTCTTAGGGATGGACTGAAGAATAGCGGAATGCAAGACATCAGTGAAGTATGTTGAAGCCTCATCACAATTTCCTATCTCATCTACAGAGAGAGCAAGGGTGCTGAGTTCCGTGAATAACTGTCAATTCTCTTTATCTAGACGCTATCGGGGAGGACGTGCCTGTGGTGCAGAATTACTTGATTATAATAAAATTCGGAAGTGATCGCCCCCATATAAAAATGATAAAACGTTCAAATTAAAATCATGAAACTAATTAGACGTACAAAGAGAGAGAGAGAGAGAGAGAGAGAGAGAGAGAGAGAGAGAGAGAGAGAGAGAGAGAGAGAGAGAGAGAGAGAGAGAGAGAGAGAGAGAGAGAGAGAGAGAGAGAGAGAGAGAGAGAGAGAGAGAGAGAGAGAGATCTATTGCTGTAAAAGTAGTCGGTTTGACTATGGAAATGATCATGTCCCCAGAGTTTAACATATTTAATTCTGTATTGTTGATAAAAGAAGCAAATAAAAAAATAAAAAAAACATGGGGATGACAGCGTCATTATCCCACAGAGGATGGCGACCATTTAAATATCACATTAAAAAAAAAAAAAAGAAGGAAGAGTGTTAAAAATGTTGTCAAGTTCATTCCTTTCAAGAGGAATACTGTGAAGCAGATATGGACTCCACATTCTATAAATGCAATTTATAAAAATCTTAACAGCAACAAAAGTGGATAAAAGGAATATATGTGCGAACAAAGGTGGCAGTGCCACCATGGTGGCCTTAACCAGGAAGAGAAGTGGAGAAGAAAGCACGATATCCAGGAGGACTAAAGTGAGTGGATTCTCCGAGCATTGTTGCTTACAAACAAATACAAACAGGAGAATACCTAGCGACCAATACCCGGAGTTCCTCCCAGAAGGCACGCAAACCACGACAATTCCACTGTAGGATCTTGAATATTACTATTTTTGAAGATGTTTTCAGGGAATTCCCAGAGAGAAGCTTCCCTTCACCAACATGAGACTTATATGGACGTACATTGCTTGTAGGCACAGAAACCTGAGATAAGTAACTCATGTGGGCATGGCTACCTATACACGAGTCTCTGAAACTCCTGAAAAGACCGGAGGAGGAGGATTCCTCGATCTAAACAGATTGATATCGTTCCTGGAGAAGAACCTATTGGGCAGAGAAACCCTTTACATCCATATCAGATGTTGATGAATCACTTTGATTAATGACATCCGTCTCAGGGCCATCCCATGCTCCCAAAGGGATCTTGCTTGGGGGAACGTCCGTTGGAGTGTTTTTGGTGGGACTGAGGAAAGACCTTGGGAGATTTGCTTACATATTTCTGTGGATACGCAAGCCGCTCCCACCCCCACCCCCTCTCTTGCCACGACAAGGCGATTTTCACTTGGGATGATGCGCATGTAGAACGAGAGTAATAATCTGCTGGACAATAGCCCCCTGTAATAAAACAACCCACTTGTCCAGCAGAAATATTATGGAAGAGAGAAGCGTATCGAAAATCTTCCAGAAAAAAAAACCCCACCTCCTATAAAATTGGTGGAAGTCTGGAAAGTAACTACACTTCTATAACCTGCCTCAAATTCATACAGTCCTCTGGTTTGTCCCATTCACGACTAGAATCCAAAACCAGTAGCATTTAACAAATACGACACTGTCGACACACAACACTCACGATATTCATACACATACCAGATCCACAGAAAAACACATTACTTAGGCAGAAGGGAAGAGTGGTCCTGGCCTGCTCCCATCAGAATGCTCTGTACAACGACACAATAACGGAAGACTGTGCACACGGTCTGTCAAAGGAGTAAGCCGGAAATGAATCAGAAGCACTCTCTCGTCCTAAATTTGGCCTCTTCCAGATCCTAGCCACTCATAGGGCCTTGCATATTATACAATAATTGTTATGCCCCAAACACTCACACACACGCACCCACACACAAGTATCCACGTGCCAGTGGGCGCGCACATGAGCTGTGAGATGGTAGTAGACGCAGGCGAGAGACCTGTGTTTAAATGAAAAACTGCTACTGCTGACCTAACTCCATCCACATGACCCACTTTTAAGATGGTCACATTGAGCCTGGCGCTGGGAATAACAACAACCCTCTTGGGAAGTGAGGACTGACCAGGACAGAAACAAGGTATCTCTGGTGAGTGGAGGCTGCGTGCTCAGCGGTCTCCGCCTTCAGGTGTGCTTCAGCGTCTCCGTCAAAGCCTTACGGAAGATCGGTTCCGCACCTCGTGACTGATTAAGAAGCTGAGCATCGACTGGCGTCAACAGATTCCTTCTCGGCAGCTGGGAGTCCCCACACTGAGGACTCTGTTATTACTGGAATCTTCAACCTGGTTCCAGGATTGCGCCCTGCTGCTGGTGCCACAACTACTTCAGCCACTGCTACTCCAGACGCTGGTATAGCGGCTCCATCGCCACCCGCTCCCACTAACAACAGGAACACTTGACACCCAGGTACCGACTCTGAGCGAAGTGGCAGGAGGGGTCGCCGAGGAGATGAGCGGAACATCACCGACCATGAGAGGTTCTAGTCTTATTTCCGCCGCCTGGATAACGATCTACAGAGCCTGCGCAGCTGGCAAATCGAGATGAGGGAATTACTTCAGCGCATTTAGAGATGTGAGCAGAATTCCTGTTGAGGCCTGGGGTACCCAGGACCATGCCCATTCCTACCACGCTCAACCACACAGCAAGGAAGTGACCCCATGGCGATGTCACAAAACATTCAGCACAAAGGACATCTAAAAACGTCGCCTAGGGGAAGTTCCGCCCATGACAGCCATATCGCACCCGAGGAGCATCTGGTAGTGTCATCAGGTCCTCACCCTCCGCGGCCACTCCTTTGTCACGGAGTGGGGTAATGTTACGCCCCACTCACACACACGCACTCACACAGAAGCATTGACACACATACCCACACACATCCACACACAATTATCCACGCGCCTATGGGTGCGCACATGAGCTGTGAGATGATAGTTGACGCATGTGAGAGACCTGTGTTTACATGAAAAAACTACTACTGTAGACCCAGCTCCATCCGCGTGACCCCCTTTTACGCGGGTCACAGTGGGTCTGGCGCTGAGAATAACAACAACAACCCTCTTGGAAAGCGAGGACAGACTAAGACAAAAACAAGGTATCTCTGGTGAGCGGAGGCCGTGTGCTCAGCGACCTCCGCTTTCAGGAAGCCTCCCGTCAGCGTCTCCGTCAGTGCCTCGCGGAGGATTGACTTCGCACCGCGTGACTGACTAAAACTAATGTGTAGTGTCCCGTCTTCAGACTAAAGGAGTGTGGACCCTTGTTCTCATGGCGCGCCGGGGAACGTTCCCCGTCGGCGCCTCCGTCATCGACCCCTTCGGCATCCAGTGGAAAAGTTGGAGTGTATTATAGGACTGGATAGTGTGTAGCGAGCTAGTTTGACATCCGCAAGTGGAAGCGTCCCAAGCGTCGCACCAGTGGGCTGTGCGCGCAGCAGCGCACCGGCCCAAGGGAATATATGGTACCGGACAACTCTACGGATGTTGATTGCCATTATTCACCAACGAACCTCGACAGAGACCAGCGGTGACCACCCTAACCAGTCTAGTCAGTGACCCCGAGCCACAACGCCCCTCCTGCACGCCCCTGCCGGCACCTCTGCCAAGGGAAGGTAGTGCAGTTGACGACGGCGGACGGCTCGCTCACGTCCCGGCCACCGTGGGAGCAACATCATCAAGGGGATGTACCCTAGCCAAGCCGGTGGGTGACCGAGAGCCACAACACCCCTCCTGCACGCCCCTGCCGGCACCTCTGCCCAGGGAAGGCAGTGCACTTGACAGTAGCGGACGGCTCGTTCACGTCCCGGCCACCGCAGGAGCAACATCATCGAGGGTGATGTACTCCAAATTAAGGCATGACTGGGCGGACCGACAGGCGATCCTGGGGGCCATGCAGTGCTGCTGGTGGGGTACGGCAAATCCTTAAGGTGTCGCTAGTCTCTCGTTATCCCCTGGTAGGGGGGGTAACAATAATAATAACAATAAGATTGTTATACAGTAAACCCACCCTTAGATATAGAGTAATATATCTTCTCTAGACATTTTTTCCTTGACTCGCTAAGCACACGTCGGCGCCTCTTGATGTCTAACTGGCTATTGATAAAGGCACGCACCCCACGCCGCTACAAGGAGGCGGGTAAACTACATGTGATAGTGAAGTGGTTCCACGCGCCCCGCTGCGTCGCACGCCCTCTCCCTAACAGATCACTTATGTTACAAAAATTATTGTGATGCTAGTTGGAGGGCTGGATGAAAATGAATCACACTTTTGGGAGAGGGCAACTTTTCATCTACATTATTTTTTTTTATTTCAGCTTTCAAGAACAAGGGGACTGAGGGGCAATCAAGTGAGGATGATCATCTTTATATAAGTTTTACGGAAACTTCTGACGCAATCGTCTACCTGTCAGGGACGCATCCGCTTCTAGCTTCCTCCTCGTCTCTCTCTCTCTCTCTCTCTCTCTCTCTCTCTCTCTCTCTCTCTCTCTCTCTCTCTCTCTCTCTCTCTCTCTCTCTCTCTCGGAGAAAGCGCCATATATATATATATATATATATATATATATATATATATATATATATATATATATATATATATATATATATATATATATATATATATATATATATATATATATATATATATATATATATATATATATATATATATATATATATATATATATATATATATATATATATATATGTATATATACTGCCTGTGTTTTTCTTTCTGATTTTGATTATTTTATTTACCTGTATTGTCTTTACTTTTACTTTACCAATGTTTATCTATATTTTGCTTGCCCGTCGCTGTTCACATTGCTGTATCCTTCATGCATTATTATATTTTCATATTTTCAATATATTTTATGTGATACACTCCATTTATTTATTGATAATACCTTCTATGAAGGCAAATGTTGCAAAAAATGAAGAAGAAACTCTGAATGTATCCCTGTTCACCTCATTTATAACTCGGAATATATATATATATATATATATATATATATATATATATATATATATATATATATATATATATATATATATATATATATAGAGAGAGAGAGAGAGAGAGAGAGAGAGAGAGAGAGAGAGAGAGAGAGAGAGAGAGAGAGAGAGAGAGAGAGAGAGAGAGAGAGAGAGAGAGAGGTATATCTGTGTCATTAACAAGTAGAAAGTTAGGCTTCATACCTGTCGAAGGGATCCTCAAATAAATTCATGTCGAAACCCAGACTCTCCGCGTACAACGCCCAACCTTCCATAAAGGCGGTGTAGAAAGGAAACCTGGATGGAGCTTGCTGGTAGTTGCGGTCCTCAAAAATCTTCCTGAATAAAGGCATGTTGGGCGACTCCAAGAGGTAGGCGCTATGGAGATGGTGGCCTGGATTACCTTCATGCAGACTCAGGGTGAGCAGGTCATACTTTGGTCTTTAAGAGAGAGAGAGAGAGAGAGAGAGAGAGAGAGAGAGAGAGAGAGAGAGAGAGAGAGAGAGAGAGAGAGAGAGAGAGAGAGAGAGAGAGAGAGAGAGAGAGAGAGAAATTATATAATTACTTATTGCCGATAGCTTTGTTAAGTTTGGTAGATGTACTTGTTACGACACATGGAACATACAGTGTGTTTATAATTACTTCGTGTCGTGCAAAGCTAATAAAATAAAAATAAAAGTTAGAGCTCAAACTCTACACTATCTTCATACTAATTTGTATAAATATTTAACTATATGAAAAGGAGAGAATACTTTAGAAATAAAGCCACAAGTATAGCATGTAGATAATTCCCCTTTTAAACAGACAGGTATACAGCAAAAATCACCTTGTGATGCATGTATAATCTCTCGTCCAGCAAGTGTTTATAAACTGAGTGAAGTTCTTCCTTAACACAACAAGAAGAAATCAAAGATTTAACAACTCAAAGGATAAGATTGAATATCGTCAATGGGAGACGTTAATGATAATGTGTCTCACTACGTCATGAATTCATTTTGTGAGCCACAACGTGCGTCTCCATCGATATGTATAGATACCTTGTAAAAACTACATATGTTAATGTATAACACATAACGGATATGGTTGTCTCTAACATGGAGACATTATCTTTTTCTTATTTTTTTCAGTGCCCTATCCTACCATTTAAAACTCGCATTTCGTACATTTTTATCCCAAACCATGCCAGACCAATTAAGCATTTTGCGAAAATATAATTATAAAATATGACTTCTAAAATTTGCAGACGTGTTGTTAAAAATCAATTTCAGTGCTCCCGAAAGTTGGCCATTTTTTAATCTATCACCGAATACGATATCAACTATGTTTTACATGATGGACTCTGGGAGGGGGCATCAGTCTCTGTAAAGGCATGGACAAGGGGGAGCCTCTAAGTCTCTAAAACGTCGGGGACAACCGAAAAATTGCAGAAACATTGTCTACCGGTACCGTAACCCAAAAAACATGAACTCATGAAAAAAAAATAACTCTGATATTCAGTATTCGCAAAATTGTGTACATATACTCATTTTTAAATAAGTCGAGCGCAGATTTTTTTTTTTTCTGGTGACCTATAGCTTTATAGCTTTACTTGTGGCCATAACCGTGGGATGCCGTAAGTTTTAAAATTAAGACAAATTTATATATATATATATATATATATATATATATATATATATATATATATATATATATATATATATATATATATATATATATTTATTTATTTATTTATTTATTTATATTTATATTTATATTTATATATATATATATATATATATATATATATATATATATATATATATATATATATATATATATATATATATATATATATATATATATATATATATATATATATATATATATATATATATATATATATATATATATATATATATATATATATATATATATATATATATATATATATATATATATATATATATATATATATATATATATATATATATATATATATATATATATATATATATACTCCCACTAAGATCTAGAACACCGGATCAGGGGGTGCTGTGAACGTATCATTAAACCCAGTTGTGACCTCACTGAAAGTTTCTCTTTGTGTTTCACAAAGTTTCACAGCCTGCCCTCAAAAGACAATTCTATTTCTTCACACAAAACTACAAGCACCTAATTACACACACACTCTTCACTGAAAATTCAAAATTTTCATGGTGACTCATCAGTCTCCCAGTCCCACTCTGGGGAGGAGACCCAAATGTCTCCAAGTCGAACTGCTCTTCAGATATCGACCCTAAATGTCTTCACACCCACTCAATCTTTTTTTTCATTAACTTATGCAACATTTGCGGTCTTAGATCTAATTTTAAATCAGTAGAACACCACCTCTTCTCTACTAAACCTCATCTTCTTTTCCTCATTGAAACACACTTTCTTTATCGTCATTTTCAATCCAAAGCTGGATATTGCGTTTATGTGCGCAACAACTTATCCTGCTCTCGTGCCCCCGCTCTTGAATCTTCCGAACTTTCCACCATCTGGCTACGACTACAGAGTCACTCTTAAATAAAATTTATCTGTGGTGTATGCTTCTCATCTAACTCTTCTAACTATAAGAACTTTTTTGACTACTTAACTTCAAAAGTGGAGCACATTCTGACTTTCATCCCTTTCATCTTCATTTCTGGAGACTTCAGTGTTCACCACCAGCTTTGGCTTTCCTCTCCCTTCACTAACCATTCTGGTGAACTCTTCAACTCCACGACTTAGAGCAATTGGTGCAACACTGTACTCATATTCCTGACCCACTTGGAGATACGCCAAACATTCTTGATCTTTTCCTATCCTTTAATCATTCTGCTTATGATGTTACTCTCTCTTCTCCGTTGGGCTCCTCCCATCACAATTTCATATTTGTATCTTGTCTTATCGCTCCAATCCCTCCTCAGGATCCCTCTAAGCGGAGGTGCCTTTTGTTGCTTTGCCTCTACTAGTTGGGGGACCTGAGGAGGTATTTTACTGATTTTCCTTGGGATGACTACTCCTTCCGTTTCAGAGACCCGTCTCTGTATGTCAAGCGCATAGAAGGTGACAGTGTCTGGCATGGAGGCGTACATTCCCCACTCTTTTTCTCGACCTAAATCTTCCAAACCTTGGTTTAACACAGCCTTTTGTCGTGCTGTACATGATAGAGAGGTGCCCCACAAAAGGTACTTGAGCCTTTCATCATCAGAATCTCATCTTCTTTATATTGCTGCCGGGAACCATGCCAAGTCCGTTCTCCATCTAGACAAAATTTTAATTAATAGAAAGTGTCATTAATATTTCAAGATCTCTCATCGTGACTTCTGTCATCTAGCCAAAAATATATCCAATAACTTTGCCTCTCCTTCTTTCCCTCCTTTATTTCAACCCATCACGTTTATCTATAAAGCTGAACTCTTCGCTTAAACCTTTGCTAAAAACTCCACCTTGGAAGATTTAGGGCTTGTTCCTTTCTCTGCTCCACCCTCTGACTACTTCATGCTACCTATTAAAATTCTTCGCAATGATGTTTTTTCCATACCATCGCTGGCCTAAACCCTTGGAAGGTTTATAGACCTGATAGGGTCTCTCCTATTGTTCTCCGAAACTGTGCTTCCGTGCTTGCATCTTGGCTAGTCAAACTTTTTCAGCCCTGTCTGTCAACATCTACCTTTCCTTCTTGCTTGAAATTTGCCTACATTTAGTCTGTTCCTAAAAAGGATTAAATCTGTCCTCAACAGGAAGATTCTTAAATATCTATCACTTCACAACCTTCTATCTGATCACCAGTATGGGTTCCGTAAAGGCCGTTCTACTAGTGATCTTCTGCCTTTCCTTACTGAGTCTTGGTCATCGTCTTTTAGAGATTTTGGTGAAACCTTTACTGTTGCTTTAGACATATCAAAAGCTTTTGATAGAGTCTGGCATAAAGCTTTGATCTCCAAACTATCCTCGTACGGCTTCTTCTCTTCTCTCTTTAACTTCATCTCAAGTTTCCTTTTTGACCGTTCTATTGCTGCTGTAGTAGACGGTCACTGTTCTTCACCTAAATCTATTAACAGCAGTGTACCTCAGGGTTCTGTTGTCCTGTCTCCCACTCTCTCCGTAATATTCGTCAATGATCTTTTAAACTAAACTTTTTGTCCTATCCTTTTCTAAGTTGGTGACACTACCCTGCACTTTTCCACGTCTTTTTATAGACGTCCAACCCCTCAGGAAGTAAACAGTTCACACAGGGAAGACACAGAACGCCTGACTTCTGATCTCTCTAGAACTTCTGATTGGGGCAGAGCAAACTTCGCATTTTTCAATGCCTCAAAAACTCAATTCCTCCATCTATCAACTTGACACAACCTTCCAGATAACTATTCCCTCTTCTTCAATGACCTTCAACTTTTCCCTCTTCTACATTGAATATCCATAGTATGTCCTTTTCTTATAATCTAAACCGGAAACTTCACACTTCATATATAGCTAGAACAACCTCTATGAAGTTAGGCGTTCTGAGAAGTTTCTGCCAGTTTTTCTTATCCCTCATCTGCTAACTCTGTACATGGGCCTTATCCGTCCATATATGGAGAAATACGTTTCACATGTCGGGGGGTGAGGGTTCCACTCATACCGATCTTTTAGACAGGGTGGAATCAAAAGCTTTTTGTCTCATTAACTCCTCTCCTCTCACTGACTGTTTTCAGCCTCCTTCTCATCGCCGCAACGTTACATCTATAGCTACCTTCTACCGCTTTTTTAATGCTAACTTCTCTTCTGATCTTGCTAACTGCATGTCTTCGCTCCTCCCGCGGCCTCGCTGCACAAGACTTTCTTCTTTCTCTCATCCCTATTCTGACCATTTCTCTAATGCAAGAGTTAACCAGTATTCTGAATTATTTATCGCTTTCTCTGGTAAACTCTGCCTGCGTCTGTATCTCCACCTTTCTGTGACTTGAATTCCTTGAAGAGGGAGGTTTCAAGACACTTATTCTTCAGTTTTTTGACTACCGCTTCTGACCCTATTAGGGGACTGGTATCTCAGTGTGCTTTATTTTATATTGGATTTTTGTTGCTCTTGGCTGGTGTCCCTCCTACATAATATATATATATATATATATATATATATATATATATATATATATATATATATATATATATATATATATATATATATATATATATATATATATATATATATATATATATATATATATATATATAGTGGCTTGTGTCGTGTTGGGGGGGCTGGCTGTGGCTTTCCGATTGTCTTGGGGATTCTCGGTTGTGGTGTACTTATGTCATTAATATTTTTGTTCCGTTAAATGAGCTTAGCATTCAGAGCTTGCTGCTGGGAGCTTTAAATTCAGAGGACTTCTTAACTCTGCTTGTGTATAGCTCTCTGTAGTCCTATAGGAGGCAGTAGGTAGACTATTCACTTGCAGGAGGATATAATGTTCTTTGAGTGTGGGTAGTTTTGTCTCTAGCAGCGGTAGCTCCCATAATATTATAAACCTCATACTTTTGTGTCCTTTTTGTCTTAGTTGTCATCCCCTAGCACGTGGTTTACGATTCTTTCTCAGCAGATAGGAGTCTGTTTGGCGATTGTTATATTCTCTTCTCTGTCTGGAGTTTGGACCGAGTGGCGACCTCAGTTTTGATAGTTTGGGGGTAATCGGGAAGGGGCTGGATTCATCGTGTCTTTGCCCACACAAGGCTAGAAGGAGCTAGTGTAGGGAAAGCTGATCCAAGTATAGGGGCAGCTATGAAAGGGAATATAATAATAATAATAATAATAATAATAATAATAATAATAATAATAATAATAATAATAATAATAATAATAATAGTAATAATGATAATAATATTCAATACATTAATCCCACAGCCTTACAACTGAAAATTCACATGTTTCATACGTATATACTAACATACACACTACATCTTAAGTATACGTTTAACCCTAAGGATGTATCTTACAATTCGATACTGTGGCAGCTAGGTGTCGCCAATCAACCTAGTAAACTAGTCCCAGGGTGGTCAGGCCACCCTATGTGTATTTTTCTTTCCAGAGTTACAAAGTTTCTTTCCCCTATCTACAGCAGGTCAAGATTTCTGACTTACACCAGCCACCTAATCATTACTAAGTGAACAGGAGCTATACTGTAAAGGAGCCCGCTCAACGACTTCCGACCTAGCCCGGGATTCGAAACCAGGCCCTCCCAAGTGTGAATCGGGCACAGTAACCACTGCGCTACCAGGCTGTGTGTGTGTGTGTGTGTGTGTGTGTGTGTGTGTGTGTGTGTGTGTGCCATAATTATAATCACCATTAAAGAGATGGAAAAATGTACATAACATCTATATATCGCATTGCCAAGGTGGGTAGATGAGGACTGAACATAAAAAAAAAAAAAGTGATAAGATCAGAAAGGCACATATATATATATATATATATATATATATATATATATATATATATATATATATATATATATATATATATATATATATATATATATATATATATATATATATATATATATATATATATATATATATATATATATATATATATATATATATATATATATATATATATATATATATCGGGCACAGTAACCACTGCGCTACCAGGCTGTGTGTGTGTGTGTGTGTGTGTGTGTGTGTGTGTGTGTGTGTGTGTGTGTGTGTGTGTGTGTGTGTGTGTGTGTGTGTGTGTGTGTGTGTGTGTGTGTGTGTGTGTGTGTGTGTGTGTGTGTGTGTGTGTGTGTGTGTGTGTGTGTGTGTGTGTGTGTGTGTGTGTGTGTGTGTGTGTGCCATAATTATAATCACCAGTAAAGAGATGGAAAAATGTACATAACATCTATATATCGCATTGCCAAGGTGGGTAGATGAGGACTGAACATAAGAAAAAAAAAAAGTGATAAGATCAGAAAGATATATATATATATATATATATATATATATATATATATATATATATATATATATATATATATATATATATATATATATATATA
Source organism: Scylla paramamosain (assembly GCF_035594125.1). Taxonomy (NCBI): domain Eukaryota; kingdom Metazoa; phylum Arthropoda; class Malacostraca; order Decapoda; family Portunidae; genus Scylla; species Scylla paramamosain. The sequence continues at coordinate 2,885,588 of NC_087183.1, forward strand.
TATATATATATATATATATATATATATAATTTAAAACATTTTTTTTTTATGTAGGAAGAACACTGGCCAAGGGTAACAAAAAATCCAATAAAAAAAATGCCCACTGAAATGCCAGTCCCATGAAAGGGTCAAAGCGGTGGTCAAAAATTGATGAATATGTGTCTTGAAACCTCCCTCTTGAAGGAATTCAAGTCACAGAAAGGTGGAAATACAGAAGCAGGCAGGGAGTTCCAGAATTTACCAGAGAAAGGGATGAATGATTGAGAATACTGGTTAACTCTTGCCTTAGAGAGGTAGACAGAATAGCGGTGAGAGAAAGAGGAAAGTTGTGCAGCGAGGCCGCGGGAGGAGTGGAGGCATGCAGTTAGCAAGATCAGAAGAGCAGTTAGCATGAAAATAGCGGTAGAAGACAGCTAGAGATACAACATTGCGGCGGTAAGAGAGGCTGAAGACAGTCAGTTAGAGGAGGGGAGTTGATGAGACGAAAAGCTTTTGATTCCACCCTGTCTAGAAGAACAGTATGAGTGGAACCTCCCCAGACATGTCAAGCATACTCCATACATGGACGGATAAGGCCCTTGTACAGAGTTAGCAGCTGGGGGGGTGAGAAAAACTGGCGGAGACGTCTCAGAACACCTAACTTCATACAAGCTGTTTTAGCTAGGGATGAAATGTGAAGTTTCCAGTTCAGATTATAAGTAAAGGACGGACCGAGGATGTTCATTGTAGAAGAGGGGGACAGTTGAGTGTCATTGAAGAAGAGGGGATAGTTGTCTGGAAGGTTTTGTCGAGTTGATAGATGGAGGAATTGAGTTTTTTGAGGCATTGAACAATACCAAGTTTGCTGTCCCAATCAGAAATTTTAGAAAGATTAGAAGTCACACGTTCTGTCGCTTCCTTGCGTGAAATGTTTACCTCCTGAAGGGTGGTATCATCAGCGTAGGAGTGGATAGGACAAGAAGTTTGGTTAAGAAGATCATTAATGAATAATAAGAAGAGAGTGGGTGACAGGACAGAACCTTGAAAGGTTTTAACACTTTCTGTTAATGAAGGAGTTTTTGGCTAGTTGGAGAACAGACTTGGCATGGTTCCGGGCAAAATATAAAGTGCATGAAATTCTGGTGATGGAAGGCTTAAGTACCTTTTCTGGGCCACCTCTCTATCGCGTATAGCACGAGAACAAGCTGTGCTAAACCACGGCTTAGAAGGTTTAGGACGAGAAAATGAGTGAAGAATGTACGCCTCCATGCCAGACACTACCACCTCTGTTATGCTCTCAGTACACAAAGACGGGTCTCTGACACGGAAGCAGTAGTCATTCCAAGGAAAATCAGCAAAATACCTCCTCAGGTCTCCCCAACTAGCAGAGGCAAAACGCCAGAGGCACCTTCGCTTAGGGGGATCCTGAGGAGGGATTGGAGCGATAGGACAAGATACAGATATGAGATTGTGATCGGAGGAGCCCAACGGAGAAGAAAGGGTGACAGCATAAGCAGAAGGATTAGAGGTCAGGAAAAGGTCAAGAATGTTGGGCGTATTTCCAAGACGGTCAGGAATACGAGTAGGGTGCTGCACCAATTGCTCTAGGTCGTGGAGGATAGCAAAGTTGTAGGCTAGTTCACCAGGATGGTCAGTGAAGGGAGAGGAAAGCCAAAGCTGGTGGTGAACATTGAAGTCTCCAAGAATGGAGATCTCTGCAAAAGGGAAGAGGCCCAGAATGTGCTCCACTTTGAAAGTTAAGTTGTCAAAGAATTTTTTATAGCCAGAGGAGTTAGGTGAGAGGTATACAGCACAGATGAATTTAGTTTGAGAGTGACTGTAGTCGTAGCCAGATGGTGGAAAACTCGGAAGATTCAAGAGCGTGGGCACGAGAGCAGGTTACGTCACTGCGCACATAAACGCAGCATCCAGCTTTGGGTCGAAAATGAGGATAGAGAAAGTAGGAGGGAACAGAAAAGGGGCTACTGTCAGTTGCCTCAGGCACCTGAGTTTCAGTGAGGAAAAGAAGATGAGGTTTAGAAGAGGAGATGTGGTGTTCTACAGATTGAAAATTAGATCTTAGACCGCGAATATTGCAGAAGTTAATGAAGAAAAGGTTGAGGGGGGTGTCAAGACACTTAGGGTCGTCGACAGAAAGGCAGTCCGACCTGGGGACATTTATGGTCCCCTCCCCAGATGGGGACTCCGAGGCTAGTGTAGGAGTCGCTATGATGATTTAAAAATTTTTGAGTGAAGGGTGTGAGTGTTATCAGGTGCTTGTAGTTTTGTGTGGAGAAAGAGAGTTGTCTTTAGATGGCAGGCTGTGACTGCCCCCTTGTGTTGTGAGACGCAAAGGGAAACGTTCAGTGAAGTCACAGCTGGGTTTAATGATAAGTTCACAGCACCCCCTGAACAGTGCCTTAGACCTCATATATATACATATATATATATATATATATATATATATATATATATATATATATATATATATATATATATATATATATATATATATATATATATATATATATATATATATATATATCAAACACAAGAGAGAGAGAGAGAGAGAGAGAGAGAGAGAGAGAGAGAGAGAGAGAGAGAGAGAGAGAGAGAGAGAGAGAGAGAGAGAGAGAGAGAGAGAGAGAGAGAGAGAGAGAGAGAGAGAGAGAGAGAGAGAGAGAGAGAGAGAGAGAGAGAGAGAGAGAGAGTTAACTTACTGAGCATTACAAAGTTGAGTGTTGACTTTATATAGTCCCGGACGAGACCCATCAATAGCAGCTGGCTGATAGAATGCAAGCGTGCGGTCCGGGGAAGGATCAGCCACCACTCTTCAGACGTTTCCGGGAATCACCACGTTTGGAGGAAAATAGCACTATTCATAAAGGCTACGAATAAACTCACACACACACACACACACACACACACACACACACACACACACACACACACACACACACACAGACACACACACAGACACACACACACACACACACACACACACACACACACATACACAAACACACACACACACATGCGCAGATACACGAACCATTATCTCTGAAAAAATCTATGTAACCGATGCAATATCAAATATATTTATATAGACAATAATTAGGGCAAGAAAGAACACAAAATATTTATCGAAGGGTATTGATAATCCTCTTTTCAAATATTGTATATTGTAGGCATGAGGACCTGTAGAGATACTCCCAGAATTTACCAATAAAAGGAATGAAAATAGGAATGGAAATAAGAGTGAAACTAAGTAGAAAGTCTTACAGAGAGGCCGTGGAAGGATTAAGGGAGGAGAAGCATGCAAGAACAGTAATCATTAGGTACCATTGTCATTAGGTTAAAATATAGGAGGGAAAGATGAAGATGCAAAGTTATAAGAGATATTTTTGGCAAGGTGCCACGGGGGGAGTTAGATCGAGAAAGATTTTTAACAATTTTCATTGATGGAGTTTTTGTCTACTTGGAGAAGAGATTTAGCAATATTCTCGGTAGAAAGATATAGTGCATGACATTAAGGAAATGGAAAGTTCTAGTGGCGTTTGTAGGCGGGGCCGCTTTATCCTATACAGCACGAGAAAAGGTCGAGTTACACCAACATTTGAAAAGATTTAGGGCGAGGGAAAGAGTGAGAAATGTACGCCTTATCTGTCATCTCATCTATCTCTAAAGCCGAACACTTCGTTCAGACCTTTGCTGAAAACTCTAGTTTAGATAATTTAGGGCTTGTTTCTCCTCTGCCCTCCGACTAGTTCATGCCACACATTGAGATCCTTCGTAATAATTTTCCATACCCTCGCTGGGCTTAACCCTCGGAAGGATTATGGACATGATGAAGTTCCTCCTGTTGTCCTCCGAAACTGTGCCTCCGTGTTTATACCTTGCCTTATCAAATTTTCAACTCTGTCTAACAACATCTACCCTTTCGTCTTGTTGGAAGTTTCCCTAAATTCAGCTTGTTCCTAAACAGAGTGGCCGCTCTTATTCCTCAAGGTACCATTCTATTGCTCTAATTTCCTTATCTCCTAAGTTTTTCAGTTATCTTTAATAGGAGATTTTTAAACATTTGTCCCTACACAGAATTATATCTGATCGACAGTATGGTTTCCGTAGTGGCTGCTCTACTGGTGATATTCTGGCTCTCCTTACTGAGTCATGGTCATCCCCTTTTAAAGATTTTGAGTAAACTTTCGCTGTTGCCATGAAAATATCGAAAGCATTTGACAGGGTGTGGTACAAAGATTTAACTTCCATTTTAGCCTTCTATGGCTACTGCTTTCTTTGTAACTTCATCTCGTTTCCTTTCTTCATCTCGTTTCCTTTCAGACAGTTAGGGCCATTTTTTTTTGTATGAGAGACGCCGGCAAAGGGCAACAAAAAAAAAAAAAAAATAAATAAATTAAAAAAAAAAGAGCTCACTGAGATTACGGTCCCCGGATAGGTTCCGAAACAGTAGTCAAAAAAATGAAGGATAAGTGTCTTAAAACCTCCCTCTTGATGTTCAAGTCATAGGAAGTTGGAAATAAAGAAACAGGGAGCGAGTTCCAGAGTTTACCAGAAAAAGGGAGGAATGATTGAGAATACTGGTTAACTCTTGCAATAGAGAGGTGGACAGAATAGGGTGAGTGAAAGAAGAAAGTCTTGTGCAGCGAGGCCTCGGGAAGAGGGAAGGCATGCAGTTAGCAAGATCAGAAAACCAGTTAGCATGAAAACAGTGGTAGAAGACAGCTGGAGATGCAACATTGCGGCGATGAGAAAGGGCCTGCAAGTCAGTTAGAGTAGAGTAGTTGATGAGACGAAAAGCTTTTGATTCCACTCTGTCTAAAAGAACGGTCTGGTCAACTCTCAGCCTTTGTCTCAGGATGCCAGCCCTGGTCATAACCTGACCCGGCCAGCAACCACCCCTACATCATCCCCAGCCAGTGTCTGCCCAGCCTTGCTGGCGAACATGCAGTAGTCCGCATCCGCCTGGCCTTTATGGAGGACAAGTGATTTGCTAGCTGCTACCTTATTATCTTTTGTACAGTTTATTTTATTAATATAACGGCTTCACTACTTTACATCTACTTCTCTCTAGTCACCTCTACAGAAGTACTATAAGCTAATATATAATTCCTTATACATAAAAATTGTGGCAGAGGTGGGATGTGTTGACTCATCGCCATCGCTCATTGCCAGGTATTCCCCCTACTTTCATCGCCTCCAGGTAACTTGATAAGCCGTCACCAATGGAAACTGCTATGCTACTACACATCTACGGTGTTTTCTTCAAGCTGCTTTTAGTGCCTCTTTCAAGCTTTTTATGCCAAGCCTACCCTGCCAGCCTATGCCCATACGACTTCAAGCCGTCACCGACACAACTCAATTGATTTGCTGCTGATCCCGTCGTTCTAATACTTTGGATCTCATCCTGTCAGTCTTCGCATTTGCAAGTTTTGGTGTTTCCTGTCTGTGTGGTCTTTCCTGTTCGTGGCTTCCAGTGCATAATCTGCCACGATCCACCACACTCGAAGAATTTATCGCCATTATGTGCATTATTAGTGCAGTGTTATGAGTTTTGCAGTGTATTGTTACTATTTTGCTATTTATTGGCATAGGAACGCCTTGTTCTCTTGTTTTATAGCCTTTTGTATTTTCCTAGTTTTTTTTTTTTTTTTCTTGGCCTGTGATTCCCTGTGCTGTCATAGCTAGTGTGAGTTTTGTGTTTGGCTACTGTGGTCTCTTTTCTGATGTCTTTCCTATGTGAATTTTGTTATTCGCAAATGCATACTCACTTTTCTGACGTTTCTGTTCTGTGAGCCTTGCGATTGGCTATAGTGCATACATCACATGTCTTACACAGCTAAGCGCATCTTAATTATGTAAATTATGTTTCAATGTGCTTCCATTAACCTATGTGTTTTGTAGTCATGAGGTCATGCCTAGAAGGATGGTCGAGCATTATGGTGTGGGGACACATGCATACACCCTTGCTGCCCACATTCCATGGCGCGCCTTCCCATTGGGATTTGACGGTTCCGGCTAACCTCGCCTTTGTCACCGACCTGACGCCAGCCTCAGAGAGATAGGGTGTGAAATCAACCCTCACACCCTATCTCTCCGGACGCCAGCCCTGTCCGTGACCTGACCCGGCCAGCAACCACCCCTACATTATTATCAGTCAAGTGTCCACCCAGCATTGTTGGCGGACATGTCCGCCTGGCCTCGGTGGACGACGTGCGACTTGCTGGTTGCTACCTAATTATCTTTTGTATAGTTTATTTTATTAATTTAATGGCATCACTACTTTACATCTATATTTCTTTGGTCACCTCTACAGAAGTAATAGAAGCTTATATATAATTCCTAGTATATCGGTCTGTTTTTTTTTTTTTTTTTTTTTACCCTTAATCTGAACGGGAAACTTTACATCTCATCTCTAGGTACAACAGTTTCTATGAAGTTAAGCGTCCTGACTCGCCTGTTCTCACCGATCAGCTGCTAAATATATGCAGAAGCCATATTCATCGACGAAAGAAGTTTTACTATATTGAACTTCTAGACAGGATGGAATAAAAGGAATTTCGTCTTATCAATTAGTTTCCTCTAAGTGACTGTCTTCAGCCTTTATCTCATCGCCACAAGAATTCGTCTCTTGCTATTTTCTACCGCTATTTTCACGTTAACTGCTTTTCTGATCTTGCAAATACATGCCTCTCCTCCCCCGCGGCCTCTCTGCACTAAACTTTCTACTTCGTCTCACTCTTATTCTGTCCACACTTGTAATACACGAGTTAACCAATAATATTAATTATTCAATTTTTTTTTTCTGGTAAGCTCTGGAACTCCCTGCATGTTTTTGTATTTCCTCCTTCTTTCAAAACAGAGGTTTCAAGACATCTATTCTTCAGTTTTGAATTATTCTTTTTATGTTTCTTCTGAGACTAGTAGCTCAATGTTTTTTTTTGTTTTTTGCCAGTGCCCCTCTAACAAATAAATGAATATATAACGTCTATAACTTTGTTGCTTCAAGTTGGACAAGAGAGAGAGAGAAAGAGAGAGAGAGAGAGAGAGAGAGAGAGAGAGAGAGAGAGAGAGAGAGAGAGAGAGAGAGAGAGAGAGAGAGAGAGAGACCAGCGTGGGTGGCTCGGGACTCGCCATTCCTAAACTGGTACCCTGTTACCATCTCTCAGAGCACCGCCCTATTACAGTTGCTGCCCTCTCCTCCGATCGACGCACTTCTGTGGCTGTCCACTGGCTACGTTTTGACTTCAAGTACGTCACCGAACTTGACAGTGATAACATTCGCCTGCAACCATCCAAATTTTGTCATGAGGAACATGACATATCGGTGCTCCTCTATTTCTTGGAATAATAGTATTTATATTCACCGAATAAAACCCAAATAAAACTCCCATAACACCATGACTGCTGCAATGTGCCGTGAAAATGACATAGGGGTTATGCCCTCACTACGAAAGAAATCCTTGAAGAAGAGAAGTAAATACTACTTTCTTGCAAACATGAATTGCTACCACACCTGGATGGGATACTTTTAATAACACGTGTTTCTTAATTTCCAGCATAATAGTACCTCTTCACACAAGTTAAGGAAATCCTCAACGAGTCGTTGCCTGACCGAGAGTAGGAACGCCCCCATTGACTTTTAATCGCTATATTTCCATGAGGCACATTGAGTCAATAGCAGTGGTATCCACAAAGCAGATCGTGTGGATTTTCTCACACAATTAATGATTTATCTAATTTTGTTCACACACACACACACACACACACACACACACACACACACACACACACACACACACACACACACACACACACTCTTACCTTAGCTCTGTTTTTGGTACAGCAGTGAATATATCAGGTAGCCGTGGCGCTATGACTTCGTGTATGAGGCGTTGGATCTCCAATAGTAGGTCTTTGGGATTGTTGAAGTAAAACTTGCGGTCATTCCGAATAAATGAAGAGAAGTCGCAAACGGTCATGTCGTAGCCCAGCTCGCAAATAATCTATTGATAGAGATTACTATCACATTAATTGTATAATTATTAAATTAATGATTTCTTGTTTAAAAATAGGTATATTGTTTCTAAGGCGTAACATGAATATATCTCAAATTTTTCATAAATGTGATACATTGTTTACTTTTTTTAATTAAGTTATACAACACAATCTCATGTAAAGCATATTTCAGCACTAGAACAAGAATTGGATGGTTGCCAACGTCAATTTTTAGTTCAAATAGATTTTTTTCTTTTTTTCTTTTTTTTTTATGCAGGAGGGACACTGACCAATGGCAACAAAAATCCAATAAAAAAAAAAATAAAAAAAAGCCAACTAAGATGCCAGTCCCAGAAAAGGGTCCAAAGCGGTAGTAAAAAATTGAAGGATAAGTGTCTTCAAACCTCCCTCTTGAAGGAATTCAAGTCATAAGAAGTGGAAATACAGAAGCAGGCAGGGAGTTCCAGAGTTTACCAGAGAAAGGGATTAATGACTGAGAATACTGGTTAACTCTTGTATTACAGAGATGGACAGAATATGGGTGAGAGAAAAAAGAAAGTCTTGTGCAGCGAGGCCGCAGGAGGAGGGGAGGCATGCAGTTAGCAAGACCAGAAGAGCAGTTAGCATGAAAATAGCGGTAGAAGACAGCTAGAGATGCAACATTCCGGCGATGAGAGAGGCTGAAGACAGTCAGTTAGAGGAGAGGAGTTGATGAAACGAAAATCTTCTGATTCCACCCAGTCTAGAAGAGAGGTATGATTGGAACCCCCCACACATGTGAAGCGTAATCCATACATGGACGGATAAGACCCTTGTACAGAGTTAGCAGAGGGGGATGAGAAAAACTGGCGGAAACGTCTCAGAATCCCTAACTTTATAGAAGCTGTTTTAGCTAGAGATGAAATGTGAAGTTTCCAGTTCAGATTATAAGTAAAGGACAGACTAAGGATGTTCAATGTAGAAGCGGGGGACAGTTGAGTGTCACTGGAGAAGAGAGGATAGTTGTCTGGAAGGTTGTGTCGAGTTGATAGATGGAGGAATTGAGTTTTTGAGGCATTGAACAATACTAAGTTTTCTCCGCCCCAATCAGAAATTTTAGAAAGATCAGAAGTCAGGCGTTCTGTGGCTTCCCTGCGTGAAATGTTTACTTCCTGAAGGCTTGGACGTCTATGAAAAGACGTAGAAAGATGCTGGGTGGTATCATCAGCGTAGGACTGGATAGGACAAGATGTTTGGTTTAGAAAGTCATTGATGAATAATAAGAAGAGAGTCGGTGACAGGACAGAACCCTGAGGAACACCACGGTTAATAGATTTAGGAGAAGAACAGTGACCGTCTACCACAGCACCATTTATGTCTGCTTAACTTCTGTTGTAGGTAAAATAATGAAGTCAATAACAGCGAAGAGCATTGGGGAGCATTTAGGCAAACATGACTTCATAATTCAGTCACAGCATGGCTTCACGAAGGGGAAGTCTTGCCTGACTTACTTGGTAAGTTTTTGCAATAAAGTGTACGAGGCAGCAGATAATGGTGATAGTTATGACATCTTATATCTGGACTTTAGTAAAGCGTTTGACAAGGTACCCCATCAGAGGCTACTGGAATAGGTTAGGGCACACGGGATAGATGTGAAGGTGTTAGGCTGGATAAGGTCATGGCTAACCGACAGGCGACAGAGAGTTGTAATAAACGGCTCTAAATCCGAGTGGGGTCATGTAATTAGTCGGGTGCCACAGGTAACAGTATTAAGGTCACTGTTGTTTTTAATATATATGAATATGATAGTGGAATTAGTAGTGGTTAGTAAATTTGCGATTGACCCAAAGATAGATTAATTAGGTCAGAATCGGATGCCATCGCCTTGCAGGGAGATTTATATAGGATGAACGAATGGAAGGATAGATGGAAATGCAGTTTAATATCAACAAATGCAAAGTACTTAGGGTAGGTAGAGGAAATCCACACTGTAGGTAGACAATAAACAACGAAACTCTTATAGGTTTAGGGTACGAAAAAGATTCAGGAGTTATAGTTAGCTCTGAATTCCGTTTAGAAAAGCAATGCATAGAGGCCAAAAACAGGGTCAAATAGGATATTAAGTTTCATTTATAGGAGTGTTAAAAGTAGAAGGCCCAAAGTAATACTAAAGTTATATTTGGCGCTGGTCAGACCTCATCTAGACAACGCTGTGCAGTTCTGGTCCCCACATTATAGGAAGTATATAGGTCTATTAGAATCAGTACTAAGGAGAATGACTAAAAGGATAAAGGGGATGAGGAGTATTCCTTACGAAACGAGATTGAAACTGTTAAATTTATATTCTTTAGAGAGACATAGATTAAGAGGGGATCTTATAGAAGATTTTAAGTGGTATAAGGGTTATAACAAGGGGGATGTAAGCAAAATTCTTAGAATCAGTAACCAGGACAGAACAAGAAATAACAGGTTGAAGTTAAAAAAAATAGGTTTAAAAAAGATAGGAAGAAATTGGTTCTCAAATAGAGTGCTAGATAAACGGAACGGATTCAGTAATCAAGTTGTTAGTGCTAAGACATTATAGAGCTTTAGGAGAAGATTAGACAAATTTATGGATGGGGACGATGGGTGGAAATAGGTAGGTACATTTCATACAGTGAGTGCCACGTGTGAGCTTGGTGGCTTCTTGCAGCTTCCCTTATTTCTTATGTTCTTATATTTTTATGACACCGGCCAAGGGCAACAAAAAAAAATAAATAAATAAAATAAAAGCCAGCTGATATGCCGGTCCCCGAATAGGGTCCGAAGCAGTGGTCAAAAATTGAAGGATGTGTCATGATACCTCCCTCTTGAAGCAGTTCAAGTCATATGAAGGTGGAAATAGAAAAGCAGGCAGGGAGTTCTAGAGTTTACCAGAAAAAGTGATGAATGATTGAGAATACTGCTTAACTCTTGCATTAGGCAGGTGGAGAGAATAGGGGTGAGAGAAAAAAAAAAAAAGTCTTCTCCAGCGAGGCCGCGGAAGGAGGGGAGTCATGCTGTTAGTATGAAAATAGCGATAGAAAATAGCAAGAGATGTAATGTTGCGGCGATGAGAAAGAGGCTGAAGACAGTCCGTTAGAGGAGAGTCGATGAGACGAAAAGATTTTGATTCTACCTTCTCTAAAAGAGCGGTAGGAGTGGAGCACCCCGAGACATGTGAAGCATACCCCATACATGAACGGATAAGTCCCTTGTACAGAATTAGCAGCTGGGTGGGAAGAGGGATGAGAAAAACTGGCGGAGAAGTCTCAGAACGCCTGACTTCTGTCTTGCCCCCAATCAGTTCGAACAGTCGTAAATTATAAATAGTTATTGTTAGTGTTAAGTAGCTGTGTGTGGTTCTTAAAGGCAGTCGACTACCAAACCACAATCCTCATTGAAAGCTTCGACTCACTCAGTCGAGACACGCCGGGATTCAATCCGAGTGAATATAAGGCCCTGCGCTGCTGGGCAGCTCCGGCAGTCTCACCCTCATCCGACATCGAGGTCTCTTCGCTCTCCCAGGGTGCTGTGAAGGGCGTGGTTGGGTACTCGACTGGCTTCCGGGTATTTCTTGCTGACTTCAGATTGTTAAGAAAGTTATGTCTATGTGCCATGTGTTCAGTGTTTGTCTATTTCCGTAATTTATGTTGTGTGTACGCGGGTGTAATGGGTGGGACGCGGGATCCATAACTTTGCTATCTATTGCCTGTTTTAGAATAAGTGTTTGAATAATAGTTCATTTATGAAGTAATTTGTTTCATGTTTTCCTTTTTCAAGTTTCCTTACCCTAGACTTCAGTTCCTGATCCATAGTCAATACAGTAGGGAGAAACGTTACATGGGGGGGGGGCCTATCCGGGATAACGCTTAGTTTACACACGACATAACCCTGCGGTGAGAATCAACCTGTAAGATAAAATGTTAAGCACACAAGTATTGGAGAAATTCTTAAATTGTTAGTGGTAAATATCAAGCTGGTGTTTTATGTCAATTTTGCTAAAGAAAAATGTTATCTTACCCTAATGAAGCCGTACTTCTAAACCCTCGGCACGTTATTTAACCTGAGAGAAAAGATCAGGTTCCACTGTCATCATCACGAGACTCATCGGTCTGTCATTAATTCTAGAGAGTCAGCAAAACTCTCAGTCTAGTAGAATTCATTCTAACACTCAACTGCCTGTTTGACCGGAGCCCATTCCCCATTATGAGCGCTCTGTTTTGGTTTAGTGTACGCATGAGCGAGAAATGTTGCACATCCTTAACTTCTGCCTGGCTTATGGCAGTTTGAAGTGTCATTGGGTTATCATTGCTAGCTTGGGAAGCAATCTTTGAAACCACCTGTTTTCTTGTTTGGTAATTATACTGACGGGTATCAATTTTCTACTTAGGGAAGTGGAACCTTTTGTTAATCATTTAACAATAACTATGTCACGCTTTGACCCTGTTGAGTTTGTCGGTAACCCGTCAGTGGAGGAACTACTGGTTTCTGACATTAAAAAGGATCATCTCAAATACTTAGCCACTAATTATAATATCCCCTTCAAATCTAACACCACCAAGCCCACTTGAGAGCTATGGTTCTAGCCCATCTAAGAGCAACGGGAGAGAACCCGCCACCAATAAGTCCAGTCCCAACTCCAGCTGACAACCACTAGGAGACCTTGGAGATAGAAAAGGTAAAACTTGAGGCTATCAAATTAAAGCTTCGGTTTGAACTAGCAGAACGAAAGAATGCAAGAATGAGATTCCAGCAAGAAGAGAAGTTCCGAGAAGAGACAAGGGAAGAACGCGCATGGGAAAGGGTACGTAGGATTCATCTACTGCAGCTTTAACAAAGTACTCCACATCAAGGTATGGCACAGGCTGACATGGCAAAACACATCAAGCTGATTCCTAACTTTTCCAAGAGTGACCCAGGAGCTTTCTTCAGGTAATTGGAATTCACAGCTTCACACTTCAGTTCACACTAAGTGTGGTTAATCAAACCAAAGCTCGTGGGAAAAGCAATCACAGTTTGTGAAGGGATAGAAAATAACACTGACTATAACGAAGTAAAAGAGACAATCATCTCTTCCTACTCCATCTCCCCTGAAGGTTACCGAAAAGCTTTTAGGAATCTCAGCAAACCAAACTATCAAACTTACTCTGAGATTGCTGCAGAGAAACTTCGGTCTTTCCGTAAGTGGTTAAAATCGTCAGGTGTCACTACTTTTGATCAGTTAGTAAACTTGATGGTTCTTGAAGAATTTAAGAGGAAGGTTCCATACTCCATCATGGTGCATATAACAATGACGACAAACACTTAATTAAAGCAGCTAAGATAGCCTAATCCATCGCCCTGGGCAGGAGAAGAGACCACCTAATTATGTTAGGTTAGATGCACATTCTCTCGATCAGCAGAGTAAACCCGTGGGACAGAGTCAAACGTTTGGAAGACCCAATAGCCTAGTTTTTTTTTTTTTTTTTTTATGTAGGAGGGACACTGGCCAAGACCAATAAAAATCCAAGAAAAAAAAAAAGTCCACTGAGATGCCAGTTCCAAAAAAGGGTCCAAAGCGGTAGTCACAAATTGAAGGATAAGTGTCTTGAAACCCTCTTCCAGGAATTCAAGTCATAGGAAGGTGGAAATGCAGAAGTAGGCAGGGAGTTCCAGAGTTTACCAGAGAAAGGGATGAATAATTGAGAATACTGGTTAACTCTGGCATTAGAGAGGTGGACAGAATAGGGGTGAGAGAAAGAAGAAATCATCTAGACTACGCGGTGCAGTTCTGGTCCCCACATTACAGGAAAGATATAGGTCTATTAGAATCAGTACAGAGGAGAATGACTAAAAGGATACAGGGGATGAAGAGTATTCCTTACGAGGCGAGGTTGAAGCTGTTAAATTTACAAGCTGTTTAAATTTCTTTAGAGAGACGTAGGTTAAGAGGGGACCTGATAGAAGTCTTTAAGTGGTATAAGGGTTACAACAAGGGAGATGTAAGCGAAATTCTTAGGATCAGCAACCAGGGTAGAACAAGAAATAACGGGTTCAAGCTTGAAAAATTTAGGTTTAGGAAGAAGATAGGAAAAAATTGGTTCTCAAATAGAGTGGTAGATGAGTGGAACGGACTCAACGGAATCAAGAGAAGATTAGACAAGTTTATGGATGGGGATAGCAGATGGAAATAGGTAGGTGTGTTTCATACAGGGACTGCCACGTGTAAGCCTGGTCGCTTCTTGCAGCTTCCCTTATTTCTTATGTTCTTATGTTGTGAAGCAAGGCGACGGGAGGATGGAAGGCATGGAGTTAGCAAGATCAGAAGAGCAGTTAGCATGAAAATAGCGGTAGAAGACAGCTAGAAATGCAACATTGCTGCGATGAGAGAAAAGCTGAAGACAGCCAGTTAGAGGAGAGGAGTTGATGAGACGAAAAGCTTTTGATTCCACCCTGTCTAGAAGAGCGGTATGAATGGAACCCCCAAAGATATGTGAAGCATACTCCATACATGGACGGATAAGACCCTTGTACAGAGTTAGCAGCTTGGGGGTGAGAAAAATTGGCGGAGACGTCTCAGAACACCTAACTTCATAGAAGCTGTTTTAGCTAGAAATGAGATGTGAAGTTCAGATTATAAGTAAGGGATAGAGCGAGGATGTTCAGTGTAGAAGAGGACAGTTGAGTGTCATTGATGAAGAGGGGATAGATGTAGCACGATATATACGATAGATAGCACGGGAACAAGCTGTGGTAAACCAAGGTTTGGAAGGTTTTAGGTCGAGAAAAAGAGTGAGGAATGTACGCCCCATGCCAGACACAATAACTTCTATTATACGCTCAGCACACAAAGACTCTGACACGAAAGCAGTAGTCATTCCAATGAAAATCAGCAAAATACCTCCTCAAGTCCCCCCAACTAGCAGAGGCAAAACGCCAGAGGCACCTTCGCTTAGTGGAATCTTGAGGAGGGATTGGGGCGATAGGACAAGATACAGATATGAGATTGAGGAGCCCAACGGAGAAGAGATGGTGACAGCATAAGCTGAAGGATTAGAGGTCAGGAAAAGGTCAAGAATGTTGGGCATATCTCCAAGACGGTCAGGAATACGAGTAGGTTGTTGCACCAATTGCTCTAGGTCGTGGAGGATAGCAAACTTGAAGGGTAGTTCACCTGGATAGTCGGTGAAGGGAGAGGAAAGCCAAAGCTGGTGGTGAACATCTAAGTCTCTGCAAAAGGGAAGAGTCAGAATGTGCTCCACTTTGGAAGTTAAATAGTCAAAGAATTTCTTTTAGTCAGAGGAGTTAGGTGAGAGGTATACAGCACAGATAAATTTAGTTTGAAAGTGACTCTGTAGTTGTAGCCAGATGGTGGAAACCTCGAAAGATTCAAGAGCGTGGGCATGAGAGTAGGTTAAGTCGTTGCGCACATTAACGCAACATCGAGCTTTGGATTGAAAATGAGGATAGAGAAAATAGGAGGGAACAGAGAAGGAACTACTGTCAGCTGCCTCAGACTCCTGAGTTTCAGTGAGGACAAAAAAAAAATGAGGTTTAGAAGAAGAGAGAGGTGTTCTACAGATTGAAAATTAGATCTTAGGCCACGAATGTTGCAGAAGTTAATGAAGAAAAAGTTAAGGGGGTGTCAAGATACTTAGGGTCGTCATCAGAAGGGCAGTCCGACCTGGGGATATTTGTGGTCCCCTCTACAGATGGGGACTCCGAGGCTGGTGTAGGAGTCGCCATGAATTTTGAAATTTTGAGTGAAGGGCGTGTGTGTTATTAGGTGCTTGTAGTTTTGTGTGGAGGAAGAGAGTTGTCTTTAGAGGGCAGACTGTGACAGCCCCCTTGTGTTGTGAGACACCAAGGGAAACGTTCAGTGAGATCACAGCTGGGTTTAATGATAAGTTTAGAGCACCCCCCCTGATCCAGTGCTTTAGACATCACTTGGAGAAGAGTTTGTAGATACTGTAGGAAAGAGGGACATATTGTTAAAGATTGACCTGATCTGAGATGTAAGGTAGCCAAAGGTACTACAGATGTGTCTATGAAACCCATATCTGCCACTTCTGTTGATTCATCCATACCGCAGGTTAACTTCAAGCCTTTCAGATCTATTGGTAAGGTGTCACTTGGTCTTGACATGCCGGAGCACCCGGTGCTAATAGCGAGGGATTCAGCATCTACCCAGTCCTTCATTACCAAGTCTGCTCTGCTTAATATCAAATGCAACAAGACAGGAGGAAAAGTCATCCTACAAGTCCTCCAGGGAAACCCCTCAATTCCCCTGGCCAAGATCCACCTTAACTGTGACATCGTAAGCGAAACTGTGACGGTAGGTGTCATTGACGGTCCCTTGCCTATTCCAGATGCCACCTTCCTTCTAGGCAATGACTTGGCCGGCAGTTTGGTGTTTCCGGCTCTGACTACTCAAGGCACTCCACTAACGTACTACCCGACCGAAGATATTGAGAGGGAACAATCTACGCTATTCCCCGTCTGTGCTCTCACCCGTGCTCAGACGCAGGGTACCGTTAAATCCAAGAGGAATGAGTTTCCAGTCCAGCCACCGGTGGTTGGCACCACATTCAACAAGCTAATTTCAGAACAAAATCTGGAAGCTCAAAGGTTTGACCCAACTCTCGTGAAGTTCCATTAGAAGACTGTACCAAAGAATAATATTCTCCACTCTCCAGCATACTACTACCATGGCAACATCCTGATGAGATTCTATAAACCTCCCAAACTTAGCAATGATGACACCTGGGCTGAAGTTCACCAAGTAGTACTTTCCCAGAATCTCAGAACCCCTGTGTTAGAGATAGCTTATAAAGGATTTGGAGGTCATTTCGGAATAAAGAAAACCTACCTTAAATTACTTAATTAATTTTATTGGCCAAATATGAAGAAAATGTATCATACTTCTCTAGTTCCTGTCACCCCTGTCAAGTAGTGGAAAAAACCCAACAAACCTGTTCCTAGTTAACCACTGCAACCAGTTCAGGTACCCTCAGAACCCTTCTAAAAGATCCTTGTGGATATAGTAGGTCCCCTACCTAAAACAAAAAAGGGTAATGAGTACATTCTCACTGTTTTGTGCCCCACCACGCGTTACCCGAAGCCTTTCCATTAAAGAACATTTCGGCCAAAAATATTAAAAAGCATTTAACTCTTATGTTCACTACCTATGCAATCAGTATGACAGTAAAACCGTAGCAAGGGATTTCAAAGTGAGAGACAAGGTATTGGCGTATCTTCCAGTCCCGGGTTCTCCTCTTTCAGCTAGATATCAAGGTCCTTACTGTGAGAAAGCTAAGATCAGTGACAGAAATTATATCATAAGTACCCCTAACCACCGTAAATCCACACAGCTGGTCCACATTAACTTGTTAAAACCTTATTATACTCGATAACCTGCATCTGATCCTTTGAAACTACCCTGTGCTGTTTTAGACATCCAAGACAGAGCAATAGAAACTTCGATCAAATTTAATGACTATACTGGTTACCCTAATTAAAAAAAATCTTACAGGAATTACTAAAATTTCTTGTGAACTTGGATCAGACTAAAAGACAAGAGTTTTCTAGTGTTTTGTTAAATTTCCTTGAGGTATTCTTAGATAAACCTGGATATTGTGATATGGCGTTCCATGATGTTAACCTTGTACCTAGAACCATTCCCATCCATCAGCCACCATACAGAGCTCCTCATAGGAAGCAAGAACATATGAAGAAGGAAGTGAACAACCTCTTGGATCATGGTCTGGCTGTCTCTAGCAAGTCACCCTGGGCTTCTCTATGCCTGTTGGTGCCCAAAGAAGATGGGCAGTTCCGGCTCGTCGTGGATTATCGTCAAGTCAATGCAGTTACCATCTCCGACGCTTATCCTCTCCCTAGGGTTGACGAGCTTGTTGATTCGGTAGGGCAGTCTCGGTTCATTTAAAAAACTGATTTGCTAAAGGGATATCATCAAATCCCACTAACTGAAAAAAACACAACTCATTTCGGCTTTTGTCACTCATTTTGGGCTCTATCAATATCTAGTTATGGAATTTGGCCTCAGGAATAGTCCCACTACCTTCCACCGCAATACGAATTTTCTCTTGCAAGACCTAAGCGGGGTGAATGTATATCTAGACGATATCATTATCTGTACAGACACATGGACTCAGCATCTACAGCGACTAGCAGACGTCCTGGGGAGGCTAAGAGATCACCATCTGACAGTTAACCTGGCTAAGACTACAATCTGCAGCGCCGTCGTCATCTATCTCGGACACGAAGTTGGCCATGGTCGCGTCCGCCCCAAAAACCGCCAACATGGACGCCATCATCGCTTAAACCTAACCCCTCTACAAAGAAGGCGCTGATGCGTTTTCTGGGGATGGCAGGATTTTACCGGCGGTTTTGCCCGAACTTCTCTGCTGTTATCGCCACCACCTCATTCGTCTCACAAGTGGCAAGGTTCCTTTCCAGTGGATTGATAACTGCCAGACGGGCTTCGGCGAACTCAAAAGGTACCTCATGCACGATCCTGTCCTAACCGCTCCTGATTCAAGCCGCCCCTTCATCTTGCAAACCGATGCCAGTGAAACTGCCCTTGGTGCTGTCCTACTTCAAGAAAGTGATGGGGTCCTGCATCTCGTTACTTGCCATTCTGCCACCTATAACGAGTATCAACGATCCTACAGCACCATCGAGAAAGAACTCCTTAGTATCATCTCTGCCATCAGAAAATTGGAGTGCTGCGTGTATGGTCAACAACAGATACAAGTATATACAGATCATAATCCCTTAACGTTCCTCACAAGTAACCAGTACTCCAACCAGCGGCTTCTACGTTGGTCCTTGTTCCTACAGTCATATGATCTTAAAGTAAAGCATATTAATGGTCCAAAAATGTTATAGCAGACCCCCTCTTGAGAATGTAAGAATTCATTGGGCATGATTGACAAAGCCCGAAATTCAGTCTTTTTTCGGGGAGAGGTGTCATGCTCCCCATCAGTTCGAACAGTCGCAAATTATAAATAATTAGTTACTGTTAGTGTTACATAGTTGTGTGTGGTTGTTAAAGGCAGTCGACTACCAAACCATGACCCTCATTCAAAGTTTCGACTCACTCAGTCGAGACACGATGGGATTCAATCCGAGTGAATATAAGGCCCTGCGCTGCTGGGCAGCTCCGGTAGTCTCACCCTTATCCGACATCGAGGTCTCTTCGCTCTCCCAAGGTGTTGTGAAGGGCGTGGTTGGGTACTCAACTGGCTTCCGGGTATTTGCTGCTGACTTCGGATTATTAGGAAAGTTCTGTCTATGTGTCATGTGTTCATTGTTTATTTTCGTGATTTGTGTTGTGTGTACGTGGGTGAAATCGGTGGAACGCGGGATCCATAACTTTGCTGTCTATCGCCTGTTTAAGAATAAGTGAATAATAGTTCATTTATGAAGTACTTTGTTTCAAGTTTTCCCTTTTCAAGTCTGTGACGCACTTCCTATTGCAGGTTGACTCCTTAACCTAGACTTCAGTTTCTGATCCATAGTCACTACATTAGGGAGGAACGCTACACTTCATATAACTTCATAGCTTCATAGAAGCCGTTTTAGCTAGAGATGAGATGTGAAGTTTCCAGTTTAGATCACAAGATAAGGACAAACTGAAGATGTTCAGTATAGAAGAGGGGGCCAGTTGAGTGTCATTGAAGAAAAGGAGATAGTTATCAGGAAGGTTGTGTCGAGTTGATAAATGGAGGAATTGAGTTTTTGAGGCAATAAACAATACCAAGTTTGCTCTGTCCCAATTGGAAATTTTTAGAGATCAGAAGTCAAGGGTTATGTGGCTTCCATGCGTGAACTGTTTAAACCTGAAGCATTGGATGTCTACGAAAAGACGTGGAAGTATACAGGGAAGTATCATCACCGTAGGAGTGGATAGGGCAAGAAGTTGATAAATAATAGGAAGAGTGGATGACAGGACAGAACAGTGAGGAACACCACTGTTAAGAGATTTAGGAGAAGAACAGTGACCGTCTACCAAAGCAGCAATAGAACGGTCAGAATGGAAACTTGAGATGAAGTTACATAGAGAAAGATAGAAGCAATAGGAGGTTAGTTTGGAAATCAAAGCTTTGTGCCAGACTCTATCAAAAGCTTTTGATATGTCTAAGATAACAGCAAAATTTTCACCAAAATCTCCAAAAAAGGATGACAAAGATTCAGTAAGGAAAGCCAGATCTCCAGTTGAGCGGCCTTGACAGAACCCTCGCTGGCGATCAGATAGAAGGCTGGGAAGTGATAGATGTTTAAAAATCTTCCTGTTGAGGATAGATTAAAAAAACTAAGATAGGCAGGAAATTAAAGCAATAGGACGGTAGTTTGAGGGATTAGAACGGTTATCCTTTATACGAATAGGCTAAATGTAGGCAAACTTCCAGCAAAAAGGAAAGGTAGATGTTGAGAAAGTTGAAAGAGTTTGACTAGGCAAGGTGCAAACACGAAAGCACAGTTTCAGAGAACAAAAAGAGGGATCCCTTCAGGTCTATAAGCCTTCCGAGAGTTTCGGCCTGCCAGGGAATGGTAAACATCATTGTGAAGAAGCTGTCAGAGGGTGGAGGAGAGGGAGGAACAAGCCCTGAATCGTCCAAGGTAGAGTGTGTAGAAAAGTTTTGCGCGAAGAGTTCAGTTTTAGAGATAGATGTCATAGCAGTGGTGTCATCTGGTTGAAATTATGGAGGGAAGAACAAGAAGTAAAATTATTAAAGATGTTTTTGGCTAGATGCCAGAAGACATGAGAGAAGTTAGGTCTTGAAAGATTTTGACACTTTCTATTAATGAAGGAGTTTTTGGCTAGTTGGAGAACATATCTGGAAGGTTTAGAAGGTTTGGAAGGTTTAGGTCGAGAAAAAGTGGGGAATGTACTCCTCCATGCCAGACACTATCACCTCTGTTATACGCTCGGCACAAAGAGACGGGTCTCTGTCGCGAAAACAGTAGTCATTCCAAGGAAAATCAGCAAAATACCTCAGTCAGAATGTGCTCCACTTTGGAAGTAAAGTAGTCAAAGAATATCCTATAGTCAGAGGAATTTGGTGAGAGGTATAGAACATTGATAAATTTAGTTTGAGAGTGACTCTGTAATCTTAGCCAGATGGTGGAAAACTCGAAAGACTCAAGAGCACAGGCACGAGGGCAGGTTAAGGCATTGCGCACATAAAAGCAGCATCGAGCTTTGGATTTAAAATTAGGATAGAGAAAACAGGAGGGAACAAAAAAGGGGCTACTCTCAGTTGCCTCAGACGCCTGTGTTTCAGTGAGGAAAAGATAAGGTTTAGTAGAGGAGAGGTGGTGTTCTACAGATTGAAAATTAGATCTAAGACCGCGAATGTTGCAGAAATTAATGAAGAAAAAGTTGAGGTTGGTTGTCAAGACATTTGGGGTTTATACCAGAAGAGCAGTCTGACCTGGGGACTCCAAGGCTGATGTAGGAGTCACCATGATAATTTTGAACTTTGACTGAAGGGTGTATGTGTAATTAGGTGCTTGCAGTTTTGTGTGAAGGAAGAGAATTGTCTTTAGTGGGCAGGCTGTGACTGCCCCCCTGGTATTGTGAGACACAAAAAGAAACGTTCAGTGAGGTCACAGCTGGGTTTAATGATATGATCACAGCATTACCTGATCTACTCGTAGTGCTTTAGACCTCACTGGGAGTAAGTACACTATGTTATACGATTTTTGTCTTTGACAAAAAAAAAGTGTTATTTTCCAACTCTTTTCATTACAAAGCAATAGAACATGTCTATTATTCCTGTCAAACTTTGTTTTTATGGCTTTTTGAATGATTTTTTGCCCCAAAATAGCTTCTTTTTTTCAGATGCTGCCATAGAGAACTTCTTTCCTCTTGTCTTGATGAATTGACCACATATGTAGCAGAATGTATCTGTAGAATGATTGCAGCCTCTTGATGCCATTTTACCTCTTGTGCTGTATCTGCTTAGGCAATCAAAGCAGAACTGATTGGTGGTCTGCAAGCCCCTACTTTTATATTGTCAAGCAGTACTCTAGAATATGCTTAGTCTTTCTAGAATGTGTTCCAGAATGTTCTCAATCTTTCTAGATATTCTGGAGTCTACTTTAGTATATTCTTAATAATTCTAGAAAACTCTTGTAGATTACAGAAAATTCTTGATACTTCTAAATGTTTCTACTGTATTCTAGAATGTTCTGGAATATTCAGGAAAAGTTTACATTGAATAGAATGTTCTTAAATGTTCTAGAAACTTTTAAAAGTGTCTGATAGAACATTCTGGATGATTTGAGAAGATCTCTGATATGTAAGTAAATTCTTCTAAATGTGAGAAATTTCTTGCTAGATCTACTCGGTTCAAGAATGATCTTATTAAAATAAAAATAAAATCTTTAGAATAATTTATATTGTTTCTTTCATTGTTTTAACTTATTTGCAACATTTCAATAGCAATTAGATAAGTAATTAAGATTTTACAAAGGTCTTTACCTGACATGAAAACCAATAGTAACCCATATTATAATGAAATAAGGCAAAAATGTAAATTCATTGTTCTAACCACAAAAGCAAAGTTTTAGCATCAAAATAACTTTTTTATTTTTTTATCTAGATACAAATAACTGAAAAATTATGGTTTGGGGCCAAGAACAATACAGAAGTAAAATTTTGTTAGAAAGTGTTATCGTTTCGGGAAGTGCTTACTGCCTCCTCCTGGTGCCTACTGCTTCCTTCTGTTTATGCTTGTTGTCATGGTTAACTTCCCAAATCGTGCTTAGCCTTGTGCTTACCGAGATGAAAAGTCAGTCACTGTACGGGGCGGGCTTAACTTTAAGAATTAAGATGGTCGACCGTCAAGGAGCCCAACACTTTAAGAATTATCGACCCTGTAACGATGTTCTCGGTGACCTGAGTGGCTCTGAATTGTTGGAAGTGTACAGACTAGATCAGCAAGAGTGACAGATTTGGCGGGAGATACCTTGGAGAGCGCCACCAGGAGTGATGCATTGACGCTAATAATGAAAGTAATAATTAGTGTTATTTAGCCAATGGAGAATGCAGCCCTGCAGCAATGATGACCTTGACCCTACCTGTGTCCTGTTGTTACCGCGTCTCATTTACCTTGTTAATAATAGAGGCCCATGTTTTTTTTTTTCTTTCTTTGTTATGCTGCCAAGGGAGTGAAACTCTCCAGGCTACTTCCTTCCTCCCATACTGATTAAACGAGGAAAGAAAATTTCATCATCTGTCCAGCTGGATTTCCTCTATTAGCCTTTTCGCCCTTAGGGATCGTTATATCCTCCATGCTAAAGAAAAAGGACAGGGAAGGAGGAGCTGCTGAGTGGGAGCGGCGCGGGCCCGATGGCTGAAGATCATAGACACAGACAAGTACTTGGGCATTGCACAGGATCTAATTTCCTTACAAAAAAAAAAAAAAAAGTAAATAATAACAGAATTGAAGATAAATTATCTTTTTTATTCCACAAAAATAAACAAATAAATAAATAAATAAGTAAATAAAAAGATTGCTCTAATAATGCCAAATTTTTAAAAGTATATGGTTCTACTGTTTTGCTTTCTCACTATATTGCTTTGGTTCTAAGCATAACATTAACCACAATCTGAAGATAAATACAAGGCCAAGGAGCGGGCTAAACAGAAGGGTGAAATCTTTGATAATACAGCCCATGGTTTTCATTTCCCATCATAATCTTAATTAGAACTTTTGAACTCATTAACCCGTATTTCTAGCTTATTTTCTAACTTGTTTCTAACTTTAGCCTATTCATTTTAGAGCTTTAATCCTTATAATATATATATATTTTTTTAAACATATTGTTAATTTTTCTATGACCTATTTTTGTTTTATTATTATCCTTTTTTCCAGATGAAAGGAATAAAAAAAGTTGTGCTGCGTTGAGAAAACCTAGAGAAAAATAGTTAGTAAACAAAACAAAAAAAGTTCCAACAAATATTTTAGTAGACCATAACTGGGAGGAATTGAAGCTGGAAAACGGAGACCTCAGGATTGCTGATCAGAAGCAACAGAGAAGACGGAGACTTGTTTGGATTATTGATCAGACTTGAATTCCCAACCTAGGAACATCACAGGAAATGGAGTCTTGCTGTTACTAGAAGTATTATGGTGGACTTGAGAGGTTACTGATGAAATAAAACTTATTATGGTACGCAAAGGAAACTTTGTTGTTCAGTTCCTGAGTTTAATTTCTCATGAGTGTCTGTAAACGTGCAGCATTTTATTTCTTTTTGTTTTTTTTTTTTTTTATCTCGCAAATGGAAAAAAATCTACTGTCAAATAAACTGTCACATTTTGATTCACATGAACTGAACACATAGTGGAAATAGAATCTAAAAGTATCAGAATATGAAGACAGTGCTGTTCACCAAAAGACTTATACCCAGTGGAAGGGATTGGAAATTGAGCTTGCTTGAGGCAAAGGAATTGACGAATAATAAATAAATAAACAAATAAATAAATAAATAAATAAATAAAAAAAATGAAAGTTAAAGAATATTATATTTCATTTGGTGGACATAATCAGATGATATCCTGAAGAAATACAATGATGTGATTTTCTGGAATTGGTGCATATACGTAGTTGCCAAATACGATTCTCACTTTCATGAACACCTGCGAAAGTGAATCGCGAAAGTAAGCACACCAATTTATATTTGTTAATAATAATTTAGCATCAACATCTTAGGACAAGGTGTGTAAAAGAAAATTATTAATTGTGTAAAAGAAACCAAATACTTTGTCAAAAGTATTTTGTTTTCCAAAAAAAATATCTCAAGGTTTCCAGAAGCTTCACCACCTTGCTGAAAATACAGCTTTCTAATGCCAGGTAATCTTTTGAAAATATACTCGTCCGTTGGACAATTTTCGGAATGATATTGACGAAGCACAATATTGAAAGAAAAAAAAAAAAAGCTGGAGCATTTTGCTTTTGATACTGAAGCATAAAGACAGTGTGCTCTGTGAAAACAAGCGCTCTTTTGATCTTTAAATGTTCAAAAGCTCAACCTGGAAAGTTCAGTTCCCAGCACTGCCATATTTCTCGGGATATTATTATTATTATTATTATTATTATTATTATTATTATTATTATTATTATTATCATTATTGACATTATTTTTTGTTGATGTTATTGTTGTTGCTGTTATTTTTCTTGTACAAGAAAAATAACAGCAACAACGTTATTACATGTGAAGTTTTTTTTTTCTTCAAATGAGCAGCTCTCGTTGGGGAATTTTAGTAATTTAATTTATTTCATTTATTTATTTATTAATTTAAACGAAAATATGAATTATCGAATTTTTCCCAATTTTGTGTTCATCTGTGGCATGCTTTTTTTTTTTTTTTATTCTATACTGAAATAAAACGAGCTGAAAATTAATGTCAATGTATTATTCAAGGGTCGAGGTGGGTGGACTGCGCTGAGTTGAGAGTCCGCCCCGGGCGCATATTTCCACTCGCTAATCCTCCCCCTCACCCGTTGTCTCAGTACTGCTCCCAGACAATCATACCCCTGAACGTCATTGCTCGTCTCTTCCAATGGGAAGAAAACCACGCACCCCTATCATTTTCAATAAAGATTCGTTTAAAGACTTGCATTTATAGGTTTTTAACGATAAACAAATTATATATATATATATATATATATATATATATATATATATATATATATATATATATATATATATATATATATATATATATATATATATATATATATATACAGGATTTGAACCCCCTTAAGGGTCCGGCTACACTGCACGTGATTTGCTGGGAGAATAGAGGGTAGCGGTAGAGGCAAGCGATACCGTGTCCACTTCGGAAGAGGGAAAATCTCACGGGAAGTCAGTAAATATCTATATATCGTAGGTAATCTATTGTATTCATCAGAGAAGTGTGGTCCAACGGTTAGGTAAGTAATAACCTAATCATGATGCACTCTTTGAGTCAACACAACTTATAACAGTTATATTCAGTTGTTATAAGTTGTGTTCACTCATCGATTGGTGTATCATGATTAGGTTATTATTTACTTATTAACTTGACCACATTTATCTGATGGGTACAATAGATTACCTATATTTAGTGACTGACTTTCCGCGCAAGTTCCCCTCTTCCCCTCTTCCCCTCTTCCCCTTCCCCTCTCTGCAATCTCAAGTCGTGCAGGCAGGATGAGGGGATGTATGGTGGCAGCAGTTTTATTTGCCATCCCTACTGTCGGGGTCCGCTTGATTATGGCGAACTTGCGGTTCCAGAACATAATTGCCTTACCTGGTGTGGCGGCACCTCCAGGCTCGACCTCGTAGTTCCGCTATTTTAACTTTCAGTTTTATGGGTTTTTATTTTATTCATCCTCTGACTGCCTTACTGATTTTATTGACCCTGGCGTTCTCATTGACCATGTTAGTTTTCTTATCTCTTGACCCCTATTCACATCTTTTGCTGCTCCGCTGTGGAGATGTTGAATTAAATCCAGGCCCTGTTAGATCACGTCGTCATACATGTAGGGTCTTGTACTCCAACATCAGAGGTCTCTTTGCCAACCTTAAGGACGTTTCTGTTGTCAGCCAATGTCATGACGTGATCATCTGCGCAGAGACTCTCGTTTCTGACTACCGACATGACTCCGAACTCATGATTCCCGGGTTCAGCAAGCCGCTTTTCATTCGTCGCAGTGTAGCTAAAAGGAGACGTGGCATGTCGGTTCACATTCGCGAAGGCTTCTCAGCTCATCGGAAAACGAAATACGAGTGTACCTGTCATGAAACTGTCGTCATTCGTGTATGTGCGCAGCTCCAGAATTTTTACATCCTTGGCTCTTACCGAAACCCTGACAGTGATGATACTATCTTTGACTGCTTGATAATGGCAATGGCAATGATTCAAGATGAGGACCGAAAGGCAGCCTTTGTTTTTGCTGGTGATTATAATGCCCATCACCGTGAATGGCTTGAATCAGTTTCTCCAACTGACTCCCATGGTCGTGCTGCTCTTGATTTTGCGAATGTCTCTGGATGTTCTCAGTTAGTTGTGGGTCCAACACATCTGGCTGGCAATCGGCTTGATCTTGTCTTTACCGACGTACCAGAGACAGTCAAGGTAACCACTATGGCACCTCTTGGCACATCAGATCACTCTGCGATTAGTATTCAACTTAACTTGAGACAAAATATTCCTGCATACACAGTCACCAAAGAGGTCTTCTTGAAGGGGCGCGTTAATTGGAGCTCTGTCAGAGAAGACGTTTCTCGTATTCGTCTAGGACCGGTCTTGAGCAACCCTGATCCTGTCTCAGCATTGAATGAGGAACTGAAGCGTATTATCTCTCGGAGGGTTCCTGTAAAGAAAGTTTGTTTGCGCTCCAACGACAAGGCCTGGTTCAACATTGATTGTCGTACTGCTAGAGACACTAAGCAAGCGGCTTATCGCAGGTGGTCACACTTAAGGACACGTGAAACTTGGGATGCGTACACTGTTGCCAGAGCTTCCTGTGCGGCAGTCTACAGGACTGCTGAGAGCGAATATTTTACCTCTGCGAAAGAAAAACTATCCACTGCATCTGACCCGCACAAGTGGTGGTCCACGCTGAAGTCAGTTGTCTTTGGTTTGCGACCATCTCTCCCTGCTCTGCTTTCTGATACTGGACAGCTGATCACAAGTCCAAAAGGCAAAGCTGATCTGCTGATGAAACACTTTGACTCCAAGCTCTGTCGAGCTCCAGCCCCCACCAGCGAGTTGCCTCCCGCCATGCCAGTCTTGACAAAACTGGCTTTTAGGTCTAAGGAAGTCATGAGACTACTTTTAGCACTCGACTCCCATGGCGGCACGGATCCGCTTGGGATGTTTCCTATGTTTCTGAAGGAAACAGCTGCAGTTCTTGCTCCCAAACTGAGTGCAGTCTTCAGACGCCTAATCCTGACCGGTAGTTTCCCCATGTGCTGGAGAAATGCGAACATCACAGCGATCCCTAAAGGCTCTCCATCATCTGATGCCAGCAACTATAGACCAATCTCTATCACGCCGTTACTTTCTAAGATCTTTGAACATGTTATTTCTGGTCGTCTCTCTCGTTACCTTGAACACTCTCATTTGATACCAGCTAATCAGTTTGCTTATCGGAAGAACCTAGGGACTACGGATGCGCTACTCACTATCTCTCATAAGATTCAGCAAGCTCTTGACTGTGGGCATGAAGCCAGGGTAGTCCAACTTGATTTCTCTGCAGCTTTTGACCGAGTCAACCATGCCGGTCTTCTCAGGAAGCTGCAATCTTTTGGTGTCGGTGGCCCGGTACTGTCCATCTTGACTCAATTTTTGACCCACCGCACCCACCGTGTGTGCGTTGATAGTTGCTACAGTGACTGGTACAGCGTCCACTCAGGTGTTCCCCAGGGTAGCGTACTGGGACCTCTGCTGTTCAATGTCTACACTTCCGATCTACTACAAATCACTAGCAATCCTATTTACGGATATGCAGATGATGTGACACTTGTTGCTACTGTTGAGTCACCGAATTCACGTCTTGATGTTAGTACATCCCTGAATGAGGATCTCAGACGTATATCTGACTGGTGTCGCACCTGGAACATGAAACTGAATGCATCAAAATCAAAATGCTTGTGTATTTCACGCTCTCGCACGCTAAATCCCCTTCACGGCCCTCTGCTTGTTGATGGCGCGCCTCTGACAGTATGTGATGAGCTTGATATTTTGGGTGTCAGATTCGACTCAAAACTGTCTTTTGAACGGCACATCAGGCGTCTTGTCAGTTCTGCCTCGCAAAAGCTAGGCGTTGTGAGGAAGGCTTACCGGATTTTTGGTGACCAGTCTATCTCTGCCAGCTGCTTCCGGTGTTTTATTCTTCCACTGCTGGAGTATTGTGCTCCTGTGTGGTCTTCCGCAGCTGTGTCCCACCTCCGTCTCATTGACAGAGTTGTCTCCTCCGCTAGGTTCCTCTGTGGTGGCGAAGCAGCTTGGGATCTTGGTCACCGACGCAATGTCAGCAGTGTCTGCATGCTATATAAGATCCATGCCAACCAGCTTCACCCGCTGAATGCCTCCATCCCAAATGCATTTGTGCCCACCAGAAACACTCGACTTGCGTCAAATTCACATGCGCGCTGCTTACAGCAGGTTAGGTGTCACACCAGTCAGTTTCAGCGAAGCTTTGTTCCTTGTGCTGTAAGACTTTGGAACATGCTTGACGAGGGCACATGCACTGCGAGTGATGTGCAAAAATTCAAGTCTGCTTCGAACAAAATCTTGAAGAGTCTAGTCAATTCTCTGGTTGCTTTTGCAGCTATACCTGTGATAAATTATGTAACTATACCTGTGATTTTATACCATCAAGTTTTAAGTAGTTATACTACATTTACTCGTGTTGTCTGACATATATTAAATAAGTCAGAATTGTTGATTTTTTTTGTTGAATTTTTTTGTGAGTTTTAATAATTCTCAGTTCGCTGAGGCGTTCTTTATAATTGTTTAACCTATTTTCTCCTCCTGCTCTGATTTCATCCTACTATTGTGCTAATTGCTTTTCCTTTCTTCTTTCTACGGTCAAGGTGGGTGGAGGTTGTCATCTGGCAACTTATAGCGCTTGCGCTCGTCCCACTCTGCCTTCTCCGTTATGTTTAATAATAATAATAATAATGTGGACACGGCATCGCTTGCCTGTACCCGCTAGGCATCTCGCTATCCTCTCCCCTCCGAGCAAATCACGTACAGTGTGGCCACACCCTAAGAGTGTTGGCCAGCTGAAGAGGATGTGGCAACATATGACTTATTTTCGGTAATTTGGTAGTTCAGCTACACAAACCAGAAATAAGAAATTTCACTTTTAGGCTAAGAACTTAGGAGGCTTGTATTGGTATTGGTGGGCATAATATAGAACTATCTCATCGTTTATAGGTGTGTAATTAGTGTGCTATTCATTTGTAAATGAGAAGGCATGATCTGAACCTAGAAGCCCCATGCTATTGAACAAAATAAAAGAAACCAAACCGGCAAATTTATAAATGTAGACAGTTATTTACCTAGTAAGAAAAGAGTATGAAATGTTTGTTATGTACTCAACTTGCTTATATTTTGATGAGTAGATTCACGGTGTTTTAATTGATGTTTGGGCTATCACTTTTTCACCATAAAAGTATTAGATATATTAGTTTGTACCCTCCATACACTAATTGAGTCATATACGAGTATACCTGGAATCAGAACTTGTATTACAATATGCAACGAAATTTCTTAAAAGCGTATAACGCAGTGAGCAGGGTAGGATCTGTTAACTTTGCTCTATACATTTTCCAGGGAATGTTCCAATAATGTGTACAGCTACAGAGAAAATTTATGAAACGCGTCACAAAAGCTTAATCCACTTAGCGTTTTAGCATACTGAAAGCATTTCTGAGGTACAATACACTTTTTGCTCTACACATTTGTCTAAGTATACTGGCATGAGTGTCAACAGAAACCTTTGTATAATTCAAATGTATGGAATATTTGTTTTCCTATGCAAGTATATAGTAGGCATACTGATATCAGCACAAAAAAAGCATAGTCCTTGAAATACCCAGGGATAAAATGTATGTATGTGGTTTGTCATGAGTTGATAGTACTTCTTCACTCCAGAAGTTATATAAAAAGGTATTTTATAATTTTATTTGTTTTATATTCCACTTAGGTGATATGGCACTGGACACATCTGTAATGTTTTGTGGAATATGATACGATATTATGCAATAATCTAGTTTAAATAGCTGAAATATGCGGGAGATTTGTTTTCTTATGTAAATATAAAATATAGATGCAGGTATGAAAAATAAATACTAAACCCATTGTTTGTTTTCACTAGTGTTTTGACAGCTCAGTACTCAAGTGCTGGAGTAATGAATATTATAATCTTCATTTATACTGTATGATTTAACCAATACAGTGGCAAAAAAATTTCCATAAAATATCAAAACTGAAGTTTCATTAAAAAAATGTGAAGATTAATTTAAAACATCTGAATAATAATTTAAAACATCTGAACTTTAGTAAAAGATAATTTTAAAAATAATTTAAGACATCACTGACTTATCAATAAGAATCATTCTGAGTTGTTGTTTTTCACAACAGCTGATAAAAAGCCACCATCGAATTTTAATATACAGAGGTTTCTGTTGAAACTCATTACCACATTAATCACATTTTTTCCATCATAACTACCACTAATACCACATCGATCACCACCATCACCATCACAACGTAATACATAAATTTACAAACACTATCACCATTATCATCATAGTGTATATATATATATATATATATATATATATATATATATATATATATATAATTTATTCATCGTTAAAACCTACAAATGCAAGAGTCTTACAAGTAATCATTATATAATATGGTAGTGATGTGTGGCTTTCTTCCTATTGGTAGAGACGAACAATGACGTTCAGAGATATGAGACAACGGGAGGATACTAAGTGGAAATACGCGCCCTGGATGGACTGCGTGAGTGAGTGCGGTGTGGACAGCTGTCTTTGGGTGGAAACGTGGGTGGGTGAGATCATGCCTGCTTGTCAGCATAGAATTGTGGCTGATCGTGAAATTTAACAAAAGTTTGTATGTTACAAAACTGAAATAATGATGATGGTGATGGTGATGGTAATAATAATAATAATAATAATAATAATAATAATAATAATAATAATAATAATATTATTATTATTATTATTATTATTATCATTATTATCGCAAACCAACAGTTACCAAAAAAAGTGAATACAAATACATCTGAAAAAAAAAAATAGTAATTTGTTATGACAACAGTTAGCAGATTTATTAAAACCACACCAGAATCAGCCAAAAGAAGATATTTTCGCCGCAGTTGTGAGATGGGTGCATGAATGATGCAAAGTGTGAACAAACGAATAAGTCAGAGATTTATAATGCAAAGAGAAAAGGATAATATGGAGTGAATGGGTGGTTGTCGAAGGGCTTCATAGTGATGTAAGAAAAGCGTGGAATGTTCAGAAAAAGAGTGTCTGTGTGGAGAAGCATCACATTTTATGGGTCTGGTTACCCAACCCCCGGTAGGTGGGAGACCGCGATCACGAAAGTTAGGTTGAACCGGAGTGTGAAAAA
Organism: Scylla paramamosain; assembly: GCF_035594125.1. NCBI lineage: Eukaryota > Metazoa > Arthropoda > Malacostraca > Decapoda > Portunidae > Scylla > Scylla paramamosain. The sequence continues at coordinate 2,917,759 of NC_087183.1, forward strand.
GCTGTAAAGTCAGATGAAATTAAAAAGAGGAGAAAGATGTAATAGATCGTATAGATAGTGTAATTAAGTACATAATGGTGTAAATAAAATAAAGGGGGAGAGGGATGGTGTGTGTGTGTGTGTGTGTGTGTGTGTGTGTGTGTGTGTGTGTGTGTGTGTGTGTGTGTGTGTGTGTGTGTGTGTGTGTGTATGAAGAATTAGGAATTAGTGTGTTTTATAGGTCTGCTCAGCAGTTGGCTGGGTGATCATAGTAACTCAGATCAAGTAGCAAATATTAGCATATATATATATATATATATATATATATATATATATATATATATATATATATATATATATATATATATATATATATATATATATATATATATATATATATATGACCACCAATCCAAGCCCCTTCACAAAGCTTCCGCACCTGGACTAGCTTCCCTGAACCAGCTCCTACGTGGATTCAGTTCAGGGGTTAAATATAGGTGTACAGATCCCTTGTGACTCCTGCACCCTTTTTACAACAGACGTAACGCCCTGTCACACTAACTGAATTCGTCAATCTGTTTTACCTACCAATAGTCAAGGAAAATACTCTAACAACACTTAACACCCACAGCTGTGAAAGAATCGACAACCTCGTCTAGGAAAAACAGTTATAACATACATGTATATGGTCGAGGTATAACATCTCGCTGGACACCCACCCTCCACAAGGACGCCACTCACTGTCCAAGAGCATATTATAGCCTCAAGCTGAGTAGTGTTGTTTACTACCTCCTAGATGGCAGGCCTTCTCAGGGCCTGAGGAAGGAGAAAATTTTACTACACAGCTAATTACTTAAGTCCTTTGCGGCTGAACTGCATCAGCCTGCAGTAGCATTTAAGACAAAACAGGAGACACGATTAACTACTACAAACAAGTGTCCACGAACACACAGGAGAGTCATTGACCGCTCATTGTGCACGAGCTCGGCTTGTACACACACGTAGCTGAGGAGTCACTTCCCTGGATCTGGAGAGTGTTATACACAAATGCTCTCTCTGGCAGACTACTTTGGAGACTCCTATTCTATATTAGTAGGCCGGGGCGTACAGCTGTTAATGATTCACTTATCCCCTTAAGGCAACTGACCCCGACCAACTCGTATCCCGCCCTAGTCTCCGTCAAATATTAGTACTCGTCTCAATACGTCTGCTCCATCTAGGCACACACATACACTCTGTTCCCCGCGCTATTTTACACACACACAAAAAAAAAAAAAAAAAAAAAAACACCACTTCTAAAACTCTATTGAATAAACTATGAGGGCTAGATGAATACTGATTACTTTATTGTCAAGAGCATCTCTTTTACTAAATACTGAGTGAGACTCAAACTGAATATGAGTAACTGAGCGGATAAATATCTTTTTTAGAAGCTTCAGGCTACGAGTACAGGACGCGTCTAAGTTTTGCTGCTAACCTCTCTCTCTCTCTCTCTCTCTCTCTCTCTCTCTCTCTCTCTCTCTCTCTCTCTCTCTCTCTCATTATTTATTTCTCACTCGTTCTTGCTACTTTCTTGTTTTATGTCACATTATCTCCCTTCACACACAATATATATATATATATATATATATATATATATATATATATATATATATATATATATATATATATATATATATATATATATATATATATATATATATATATATATATATATATATATATATATATATATATATATATATATATATATATATATATATATATATATATATATATATATATATATATATATATATATATATATATATATATATATATATATATATATATATATATAGAGTTACGACCGCAATTTCCAGTCCCTCGTACATCTACCGCAACTGGCTTAGCTTCCCTGAGCCACTTTCTATGTGGACTCAGTGCAGGGATCAAATGTGGGTGTATAGGGTCTCCTCTGACTCCTGTACCTTTTATGTGGCTGATAATAACACCAGGTCACACGAATAAGGTCGATAGTCTGTTTATCCCACCTACAGAAAAGGAAATAATATAACAGGCAGTTCCAACACCTGGGTAAAAATCTTCAGCCACGTTCTAGGAAGAAACAATTACAACGAACGACAACCACATATAGGGTTGAAGTGTAAAACCTTCAGTAACAAATTCCACCAGTTGTCCAACAAAGTATTATATCTCTTGCTGAGTAGTGTTGTTTACTGCCTACTGGACAACAGACCCCCAAAATGGCGTTAGGAGGGAGTATAGTTTCACTACGCATCATAAGAACATAAGAACATAAGAAATAAGGGAAGCTGCAAGAAGCGACCAGGCTTACACGTGGCAGTCCCTGTATGAAACACACCTACCTATTTCCATCTGCTATCCCCATCCATAAACTTGTCTAATCTTCTCTTAAAGCTCTCTAGTGTCCTAGCACTAACTACATGATTACTGAGTCCGTTCCACTCATCTACCACTCTATTTGAGAACCAATTTTTTCCTATCTCCTTCCTAAACCTAAATTTTTCAAGCTTGAACCCGTTATTTCTTGTTCTACCCTGGTTGCTGATCCTAAGAATTTTGCTTACATCTCCCTTGTTATAACCCTTATACCACTTACTTAAAGACTTCTATCAGGTCCCCTCTTAACCTACGTCTCTCTAGAGAATGTAAATTTAACCGCTTCAACCTCGCTTCGTAAGGAATACTCCTCATCCCCTGTATCCTTTTAGTCATTCTCCTCTGTACTGATTCTAATAGACCTATATCTTTCCTGTAATGTGGGGACCAGAACTGCACAGCGTAGTCTAGATGAGGTCTGACCAGCGCCAAGTATAACTTTAATATTACTTCCGGCCTTCTACTTTTAACACTCCTAAAAATAAATCCTAGTACCCTATTTGCCTTGTTTCTGGCTTCTATGCATTGTTTCCCTAGACGGAGTTCAGAGCTAACTATAACTCCTAAATCTTTCTCGTACCCTGTACCTACCAGAGTTTGGGTGTTTAATGTGTACCTATTGTGTGGGTTTCCTCTACCTACGCTAAGCACTTTGCATTTATTGATATTAAATTGCATTTGCCATCTATCTGTCCATTCATTCATTCTATCTAAGTCTGTCTGCAAGGCGATGGCATCCGCTTCTGACCTAATTAATCTACCTATCTTTGTGTCATCCGCAAATTTACTAACATCGCTACTAATTCCACTATCCAAGTCATTGATATATATTAGAAATAATAATGGCCCTAATACTGATCCCTGTGGCACCCCACTAATGACATGACCCCACTCGGATTTTGAGCCGTTTATTAGCACTCTCTGTCGCCTGTTACCAAGCCATGACCCTATCCAACCTAACACCTTCCCATCTATCCCGTGCGCCCTAACCTTTCTCAGGAGCCTTTGATGGGGCACCTTGTCGAATGCTTTACTAAAGTCCAGATATAAGATATCATAACTATCACCATTATCTACTGCCTCGTACACCTTACTGTAAAAACTTAACAAGTTTGTCAGGCAAGACTTCCCCTTCGTGAAGCCATGCTGTGACTGATTTATCAAGTTATGTTTGTCTAAATGTTCCCTAATGTTCCTGGCTATTATTGACTCTAACATTTTACCTACAACTGAAGTTAAGCTGACAGGTCTATAATTAGACGCTAAAGTTTTATCCCCTTTCTTAAAGATGGGTACTACATTAGCCTGCCTCCACATGTCTGGTACCTCACCCGACTCCAGTGATTTCCTAAAGACAGAAACTAACGGCTCACTAATAATCTTTTTACATTCCTTCAGTACTCTGGGATATATTTCATCAGGTCCTGGTGACTTGAACTTTTTTAGCCTATCTATCTCCTGTTCCACTATCTCCCTAGTTATGGAAATATCCGTCAGCTTCTCATTCTCATCTGCTCTAAACACCTGTTCACTATCTGGCATATCCTGCATGTTTTCCTGAGTGAAGACAGTTAAAAAATAATCATTCAGAAGTTTACTAATCTCCTCCCCAGAACTAACCAGCTCCCCATCTGCTGCCTTTAATGGACCTACAGTATCCTTATTTTTCGTCCTGTATACCTGATAAAATCCCTTGGGGTCCGTCTTCGCCTGGCTGGCTACCTTTAATTCATAATTGTCCTTAGCTTTCCTCGTTAACTTCCTGACTGTTCTAACTAATTCATTATACTGTGTCCTTAAAACTTCCTCACCTGCCTTTAATCTCTTATATATACTTCTCTTACGCCCTATATAATGCTTTAACCTAGCAGTCATCCATTTAGGGTCATTTTTTTGTGATCTTATTGTTTTATACGGGATATTTGCTAATTGACCTGTATGAACTTTATCTACGAAATATTTATACAATTCATCTACATTTACTTCACCTAAACCCCTCATCTCGTTCCCTACAATCCTCTCCCCTCCCTCATCAACTCGCCTCGACCTTACCTCTCTCATTTCAGCATGACCTGACATTCCAACATACTCACACCTATCTCCCCCCTTCCTCTTTCCTCCTCCCTTCTGGAGCCTCACCTCACCTCCCTCATCCTGCCTTATCTCTCTGAACTCCGTCCCTGACCTGACCTCACCCTGCATCCTTTGCCAGTCCACTCCTTGGAGGTACCTTTTTAATTCTTCAAAATCTGCTCTCCTAAAGTCAGGTATTTTACTGCATCAGTTAGTTTAAAATCCTCCATGGCAAATCATTCTCTAGGGGCCTGGACCAGTAGTAGTATTTAACAAAACATGTACTCAAAGTGCCACGAATACAGAAAAGTGCCCCCAAAAGAACAAGAGGGTAGTTCACAGCTCACTATAACAAAGTTCGGGTTACACACACATGCAGCCAAGGAGTCATGTGGTTGTTGTTGTCTCTCAAAACAGTTACTGGATATTTAACCCCCCCCCCATCTCAACAGTGCCCCAATACAAGGAAGGACGGCATCAGTCTAATTCAGACCTCCCAGGGGACGGTGAGGTATCAACAGATGAGGGGGTGGCCACTGCGGTCTTACCACCCAAATACCACACCAAATACAGGCCAGATCTCATCACTCTTCTGGTCATGGCAATGAGACACAATCAGAGCCACTGGCTTCTGCGGAATCTTGGCAGCTGTGGCTGGAACTAATTTGGAACAATTAAACATTGTTTCCAGTGTTCCAATTCCAGTGTTTTTACAATATTGACATACTGGCTGGGTGCTGTACCTGTGAGTGCTGTGTTGCAGGCTCCCAGTCTGTCTCCATCAAGGGCTGGGTGGAAACATTTCCTGCAGTGCTGACTCGCCCAGACTTATTAGAAAAGCCACTACTATAACGTGGACTCACCGACAAACTAGCACTGGCTGCACCACCAGAAAAAGCATCACGAGCCCCACCAAACGTACCACCAGTCCACAATGGCAGAGGCTGATGCGCCAACACATGGTCGTCTGTCCACGTAGCTGCCTCTTTTAGGTTTTTAAATTGTTTCTTCTTGAGCAACAGTACCAACTCCTTCTCGGCCACGTTTGAAAATTTCTCTATTACCATGAGCTCTTTTAACTCGTGGTAGGATTTGGCCTGCCCACTAACAATCTACTTTTCGAATATCTCCTCCAGATAGCGAGCAGACTCAAGATATGAATCACTGGGCATTTTCTACCCTCCATGGAGCTGCAGCCTATACACCGTCGGCCGCAGCTCATAAACCCTAAGGATGTCAGCTTTAAACTCCTCATAACTCTCCAAATCTTCAACTGACATCTCATCATAAACTTCGATGGCCTTGCCCTTCAACACATTAGCCACCAGGCTAACCCATCTCTCCTAAGGCCAATCAAATTCTGAGCCCTTTTTCTCAAATTGCTTAAACATTCAGATATCTTTTCCTCATCAAATTCTGGTAAACAACCGGTTCTTTTCAGCTTCTTCCTTTTCTCTTTCTGCCTGAAGTATCTTAATATCTTTCTCATACATTCTCGCCCTCTCCCGATCCTCCTTTTTCCGTTTCAAGAAGCCTCGTCTCCTTCTCTTTCTCAGCTTCAAGCAACCTCGCCTTCTCGGCCTCAAGCCTCCTTGTTTCTCTATCCACCTCATTCTTCAACCTCCTTTCCTCAGCTTCAGCTTCCAACTGGAGCCTTCTCAATTCCTGTTCCTCCTTCTCTCTAGCCTTTTCCATCTCCGTTCTTCTCATTTCCAACTTGAATATCATTTCCTCAGACATGCATTCTCTCTGGGAGAAACGCTGCAGGCAGGCCTAACACATCCGTGGACGCTAGTTGTGGGGCTAGGTGTCCCAACACCGAACTGGGTTAAATCTACACTGCCACTTCCAGCAGAGGCGGGGGACTCAGGTCGCGAGTCACCTTTTCATCCAGTCCTGCCCTGCATCCTGCATGGTGTAAACTGAATGTGGGCACACAAAAGACAACGAAACAAATAACAAACAACTGTCTCCCCCATGTGGCTACGAAGCTACCAGCTATCCTGGGGAGGTTACCAGTTTCTGTTACGACCACAATTTCCAGCCCCACATACAGCCGTCACAACCAGCCTAGTTTCACTGAGCCTCTTCCTAAGTGGACTCAGTGCGAGGCTCAAATATTGATGTACAGAGTCCCTTCTAACTCCTTTACCCATTATGCATAACGCCAGGTCACACTAATGGGTTGCTAGTCTGTTTATCGCACTCACAGAAAAGGAAATAATACAACAACCAATTCCAACAAGTGGTTAAGATTCGCCATCCATGTTCTAGGGAGAAACAATTACAATGAACGACAACCACATGTAGGGTTGATGTGCAAAACCCTGTTGGACTATTGCCCTCAGTAACAAATGCCATCCATTGTCCAACAAAGTGTTATATTTCTCAGCGAGTAGTGATGTTTACTGCTTGATGGACAGCAGATTCCAAAAAGGGATTGAGAAAGGAGTGAAGTTTCAGTATGTAGTGGTTAACTTAGTCATTTGCAACTAGGCATCCTCTAGGGGCCTGGACCACTACTAGCATTAAAAAAAAAAAAAATGTACACAAAGTGCTACGAATACAGACAAATGCTCCCAAACAAAGAAGAGGGTAATCAACTGCTCACTGTAATAAAGCTTGGCTTGTGCACACAAGTAACTGAGTCATGTCACTGATATGAAATGCGTTACGATCAACCACACTTCCAGGCAGACATATATTGTACCTCCTATAGTAGTCATATCGGCAAAGGAGTGCGGCAGGTAATTACTCAATTAACCCCTTTAAGCAACTGGCCCATGTAAATATAAAATCCTTCCAGTCTCCTCCAGACAATAATGTCATCCTTCATATGTTTATCTTGTGTGGTGGCTTGAGAACTGCTTGCACACTCCTGGTCATGCAGGATGGGGGAAGGAGGGACGGGGACACACTCCACCCTGCGACTCACCTCAGTCTCACAGTAGACTGCTAACTGATGCAAATAAAAAGATTTACTTCTGAAAATTCTGGTGACCAAACTAAGGGCACTGGGTAAATGTTGATTACTTTACCGTCAAGCACAACTCTTCTACTAAATCTTGGATGAGGCTCAAATTGAATGAAGAAAGGGAAGTAAGGAAAATTACATGCGGAATACAAGTGATTCTGTGCAGGTGAACGTTATACTAAGTGCTGCAAAAAGACTACATGTCAGAGACAAATCAAGTTCTAGTCTTTCTTTCTCTCTTCTTCTTGGTCTTCTTCTATGTATATATATATATATATATATATATATATATATATATATATATATATATATATATATATATATATATATATATATATATATATATATATATAATAATAATAATTACAGCCCTCATACCCACATCGTCAACCACTAACGTAACCATCAGCTTCGAATACCGTCTCGCCCGTACCGTGGCGGTATCATGAGGACGAAGCTTTGGAACACATCTCAAGTCACGTCTCGATCAATGTAACTGCCAACTGACGTTCACCCCCAAACCTCACTAGTCTCACTCGTTTCTCACAGTTGGAACCAACCTCGCTCCTGCTGCCTGGACTCGGTTACATCAACGGAAAGACGAACATAAACACAAACACTAACACTCACACATGTACACTCACACTCTTTTTTACGTACACAGCTGAGCTACTTATATTTGTGTTGTGTTTTGGGTATATATTTGTTTTCCTTTATTGCTTATTATTTGGTGCATGTTACATTCACCCTTGGTTTACTTTATTGCTTAATAGCTTGTATATGTTATGTTAACAGTAGATACTTACTTGAGCCCAAGCGGGATCATTGTGTTCTACACAAGTTGCACGCACTATACCTGCTTCTGGTAGTGGATATTTAGTTTAATGATAATTAAGTTTTATTTCACACTCGTTTCACTATCTCATGCTACTAGAAAGGGTACAACACACACCTAGTGCTTGTAACAATATATATATATATATATATATATATATATATATATATATATATATATATATATATATATATATATATATATATATATATATATATATATATATATATATATATATATATATATATATATATATATATATATATATATATAATGAGATAAGCAGTGAAGAGAAAGACAGAAGATGTCTGGTGTGCAATAAATGGCTACCCGCATTCTCCAGTTTACAAATTCATGCTTCCCCCCACACAGTCTTCTTATCATAATTTTACCAATTTCCCTTTGCCTCCTCAAGTTGAATTTAATAAATAATATAATAGAAAAGTTGCCCTCCCTGATAACCTAAACATTTTTTTTCCTAGCTAGAAGGGCTGCTTTTAGTAGTAATTGCCGATTGCAGAGATGGTAAGGCCCTTGTCATTCTAGGTAGGACTGACTCTCGGGAACGTGCAAAATTTTATTGATTTATAGGAGTGTGAGAGCGTCTACCGTTTTTGTTGATTTTCCCGAGAGAGGTTCTATGACCATCTCAGAGCTCTTTGGCTGCTGTGTACTTGCCTCATTAACGTTTCGTGGTGTTAACTTGAATTGATGTTCAGATCGTACTGCTGGGAGCTCTGAAACCAGAGGACTTCATAATTCTGCGAGTGTGTAGCTGTCTTTAGTCCTCCAATAGACTGTATATAGACTGTATATGAGCGGGAGCTTATAATATTCTGTTGGATGTGGGTTGGCCCGTTATATGAGAGGCTGTCCACAGAATATTATATGCCTCATCCATGCGTATTCTTTGTCCTAACTGAGTCCCTTCCTCTACCCACTGTCCTAGCGAATCTTTCTCAGCAAATTGGGGACTGTTTGGCGTTTCTTATACTCCCTTGTCGGTCGGTGGGTTAAACCAGGTAGTGATCTCAGGGATTTAATAGTTGTTTATGACTAGCAGATGTTTGGATTCGTTGTGTTTATGACTGCACTGTGGTAGGGAGCTAGTCTAGGGAAAGCTATAGCAGCTATGAACAGGGTTGAACCTTGAGTGTAACAATATATATATATATATATATATATATATATATATATATATATATATATATATATATATATATATATATATATATATATATATATATATATATATATATATATATATATATATATATATATATATATATATATATATATATATATATATATATATATATATATATATATATATATATATATATATATATATATATATATATATATATATATATATATATATATATATATATATATATATATATATATATATATATATATATATATATATATATATATATATATATATATATATATATATATATATATATATATATATATATATATATATATATATATATATATATATATATATATATATATATATATATATATATATATATATATATATATATATATATCAATATATATATATATATATATATATATATATATATATATATATATATATATATATATATATATATATATATATATATATATATATATATATATATATATATATATATATATATATATATATATATATATATATATATATATATATATATATATATATATATATATATATATATATATATATATATATATATATATATATATATATATATATATATCCTGTTCTCTTAAAAAAAAAGCATAATCTACTACTGAAAAGATTTTGAAGTAATGCAAATGTATCACCGTATAACTTAAGCTTTCTATAGTATACTACTCTGGGTAGTTTTAGGGTTGCTTACTATTTTCTGTACTTAGTGACTTCATTTCATGTTTCTCAAAACCCATGGGAGGGAGGGTTTTTACTTGTCCTGGACGTATATATCCGAAAGGTAATAGAGATTTTGTCCTTAGGGGGATAGCTCCATCCCTTGCAGTCACATCGCGTGCAGCTCACTCCTGATTGGCTGTTGTCTCCCTTGCCCCTACCCTACCTCCTACTCTCTAGAAGGGGCCCTTACACGCTGGACAGGCCACGTGAGCAAACCAGGACTGTTTAGGCAAAAATAAGCGCATATGGGGTGTTGAAGCGGCGTGTGCATGCCGCCGGAGAGGCCGCCTCACGAACCTGTAGTTGACAGGGTAGCTCTGTCCGGCCAGCGTTCAGTCAGGCCTGTTTGAGGTGTGTTTTGGTCACCGACTCCACAGACCCTGTATGTGAAGACTACTCCTGATAACTTTCTTTTTTCACCTGCCTAAAGTCACTGGAGATGGCATAGGTGGTGTCAGAATGTGAATAAGTGTTGCTAGAACCAGATAATCTACGAAGTGGTGACACTAACAATTGAATTTAGCCAAATTAACCACAAAAAAATCTGGGCACCGGGCTAAGACACTCCCTCAAATTATGAGTTGAATTCTGCGCATGCGCAGTATACCGATAGCAACGTGTCCATAGCAACCACACCTACACCATAGGAAATGGCAAATGGATTTGCTTATAACGATGCCACCACGGTGTACTCACTTACACCTGGTGACAGAGAAATTGAGAAACGCTCAGCTCAAGCAAGCACTCTCAACACTGATAAACACCAGAAGCGAGGAACCATCAAACGCGGTCTTGCTGGATGAATTACGCAGCGTGAAGCAGGCAATAGCTGAAGCAGCAGGAAGTGACACATCTCTCAGTAAAGCTGGATGACGCATACAAGATTATCCAACAGCAGCAGCTGTTTTTAGAATCAATTGATAACAGAGATCGGCGACAAAATCTTACAGTAACGGGAGTGTCCAAGGGTGTTGATGAACTCAGCAACAGTGATGATGAGAAGATAAGTATCATCTTGGATGCAGCAGGACGTGGAGGGGAAGATCGAAGCAGGTGGATCATGAAACGGCTCGGACAACGAAACAATCGAAGTAAGAGACCAATCCACATCACCGTGAATGATAGAGATAACATCCTTAGAAGGGCAAAGAATCTAAAGGGCGCCAGACAGCCTGTATCACCTGTGTACATCAAGAAGGATATTCACCCAGCAGTGAGGAAAGAAACAGCACGTTTAAAAAAAGAGAGAACGTGATGAGGAGGAGAAAGCAGAGAATGTTGGCGTGAACTACGATTGGAAGAACTCTTTGTTAATGAGAAGTTAGATTCATGCCGCACTTTTTTTTCTAAGAGCAAAGACTACAATGCTGGAACATCTCTGGCATGAAAGACAAACTCCAAGACCAAAAAATACTTCAATTCATTCTCAAGTTTGATATTGTTTGGATATTAGAGGCAAATAGATACTTTAACTCGAACGTGCCTGGATTCATTATCTACTAGAACGTGTCAAGAGAAGACAAGCACCATAGGGGAGAAGTAAGCTGGCAAAAAGCGTCAGTCGCGTGGAAACTGATAATGAAGGACAGATCTGTGTGGTATTCTCGTGGCGGCTGAATATGAAGCTGGGAGGAGCATACATACCCCCGGAGGACTCACCTTACTATCTTCCAGTACACTTCTTGGCCCTTGCTCATCATGTAGCTGAGTCCGACAAGATCGTCTTGATGGGGGACTTCAACTCACGGGTAGGGATGCCGCGCATCAAGGACAAGAATTACATGTATAACTACAGAGACGTGAGCGACATTGTGGTCACCGAGCACGGAAAAACCCTTATAAACGTCTGCAATAACAACACACTGATTGTGGCCATTCACCTCCACCACAGAGGGAGACAGGAGAGGATTTATCCTTCAAGAAAACTCACTTGGATATCGGAAATTGACCTGTGCATAATAAAAGATGACTGCATAGATTTATTACAAAAATTATATATCAATCAAGATGTTCCAGGATCCGACAACGCTCCACTTTGTGCAACTCTGTCTACTGACACTCGGGAGGCCGCGTCACCTCACGTTTTCCTTCAAAGTGCATCATCACTGGGCCAGCACATCTACCGACCAAAAACGGAACACAGAATGCAGAAAAGTGTCATATAAAGCAGTTGACTTAGACCGCTTGACCAGCACACTACAGACAATGACGCCTTCCATTGTGGATATGGGCAGTGATGCATTAGGCGTGGAGGCAGCGATAGTGGAAGGCGGCCGTGGTATCATCGAGGACGCCACTAGCCATATCCAACAAGGGTCAACAGATGCCAGCTACCAATGGGACCAGACCCATCCAAGGTGTAAGCGCTTGTTGGACACGAATGACACCAAACTGATCTGGAAATCCATAAACTAGAAAGGGAATATTGAAAATAACGATCTGAGCACACCGCGTGATGATAAGTTCAAAGAACATTTTGAACATCTATTAAGTTCCCAGAATGTCCACTATGTTATTTCACCCTATGTGCCAGTACTAGATGACCCATTAACGATAGAGGAGTTAAGTCAGGCTTTGGAAAGTTTGAATATCAACAAAAGTTTTCTTGGCATTTGTCCTGGTATATTTAGGAACCTGCCTATGTCTTGGTTTATTATTTTTCTTACTATTTTAAACATTGCATTTATGAGATGTTGTTACCCTGTGGAATGGTATTATAATAAACTGATTGTTTTATTTAAATCAGGAAACAAAATGCTTTGTAACAATTACAGTGGGATCAGTATAATGGATACACTCGCTAAGATCTACGATGTGTTGTTACTAAACCGTTTAAAACTCTGGTGTCACATACATAAATGTCAAGCTGGTGCCCAGAAAGTCAGAGGATGCATAGAACAAATCGTAGCCTTAAGATCATTATGTCATTATGCAAAGTATAAAAAACGTGAAACGTGCCGAACTATATGCAAGAATCATTCACAAGTCTTATGATGAAAGTTGGGAGATGGAATCGCACACCACGAGAGCAGCGTGTCTGTCAGTGCGATGGTGTGCAGATGCAAACTGAGAAACATGTGCTAATTGAGTGTCCTTTGTCAACACATTGTCGTAATAGGTACCCGATGTTGACATGTACTGCTCTGGGCGACCTTCTTCGAGAAGGTAATCATCTTTGTGAGGTGTGTGGGTACATCCACGATGTAATGAATACTTATTAAAGAAAAACGTTTTTTTTTTTTTTCAGCATGTTTTTTTGGATATTTTATTTATTTTATTTATGGATTATTTGTTTAATTTTTATGGTACCGACTATTTTTATCTTGCCGAGGCATGTAAGGTTTTACTGTTTTATTTCGTTATTATTGTTTTAGTTTGTTTCTGTATTTTAGTTTATTATTGTTTTAGAGTTCGAATATGTTTTTAGTTAGTTGGTTTGGTGCCATCAGTATCTAATTTGTTTCTTTAAGCTGCAAAGTTCATTATCTTGTTTTAGCGTTTATCCCAAAACCAAAATGATGTATGAAATCAATTGGACCATAATAGTTTACACATGCTGAAAACTTGATGTAATGCACTGTATCCTTATAAAGCTGTGGTTAATAAACTCACTTATACTACTATGGGCACATTAGGCGGCCTTGAGGCCACATCTAGTAGAGGACTCGATAGTTTACCGTGGACATGTCTGCCGCACACAAAACTTTTAGCTTTTGGAGTTTGATATAAAAATAAATTTTTTTTATTGAATATGGAAAAATAAATCTTGTGGAACAAAAAACGACAATAATGGCGACACATCAGAATATTTAGTTGCAGATTTTAAAGGATAATATGCTAAAAATATATTTACACTTAAATTAGGCAGTATTAGGCAGAATGTCAGTCTTCATGCTCATCAAACATGGAAAGAATTTGTTTTATTATTATTATTATTATTATTATTATTATTATTATTATTATTATTATTATTATTATTATTATTATTATTATCATTATTATTATTATTGAAACAACTTACTCTTTCTCCTCTTCTTGGTGTTCCGTAATAACTTCTAGGTCATTGCAACAGCTGCAGTCGCAAGTAGGTTTAACTCTTCCGTATCCATGGGAGAGGCCATGATTTTCACTCCGCGGTGTCTCGCCAGAAATGAGCGTTGCTTTGAGACAGGACTGAATAGTGTGGGTGACACAGACCGGACTGTCCGGCAAGTCAGGCGGCCTGTCCGGCCGATTTAACGTGTATGGGGGTCCTCCACTATCTCTCTCTCTCTCTCTCTCTCTCTCTCTCTCTCTCTCTCTCTCTCTCTCTCTCTCTCTCTCTCTCTTCGCACCGTTGTTTTCAATATCAACCTTTTATTTATTTTTTTCTCCCGAAGAGAGAGAGAGAGAGAGAGAGAGAGAGAGAGAGAGAGAGAGAGAGAGAGAGAGAGAGAGAGAGAGAGAGAGAGAGAGAGAGAGAGAGAGAGAGAGAGAGAGAGAGAGAGAGAGAGCGAAAGCAGAAAAAAATTGCACCATCGTAACACGGGGTAATATTTCCTCGTCAGCTCCAGCTAACCGGAACTGCCGGCAGGTTTAGACCGGATGTATTCACACGGTCAAGAGCAGCCGCTGGCCCGCTGGACCGCAACATCAAAACATATACAATCAAGATGGAGTCCTCCTCCGACAAGCTGGCTGTTTTGATGTGTTTGAAGAAAAAACAAAAGAAGAAACTGTTGTAGACTCATTCCTAGCTAGCGAGAAGGAACATAAGTAATGTGACTTGTCTATTACAAACTCTTGCGAGAGTACAAGGCTATATATAAGTGAGCATGCTTCCTCTGCTGACGATGTAAACAAATCGATTTGTCTTGTCTTTTAGTAAATTTAAACACTTTCCTTATTTATCTTATGTAATGGTACAATCAATGGTTATCATTGAAACACTTTCGAATCAGGGCACATATTTTAAGTGGTAAAAAAGATCCGTTACTTCCGAAATCCGGTGTTCCCGTGTATGCATTTGCCGAGGTTGAATGTAACAGTTATAGCCAAAAAATTATTGATAAATTTTAAGCACGCATGTGTCTTTAATGCCATTTCAATGTGAAGTAGTTGATACTTCGGATGAAATGCAATTTCTCAAGAAATGGATATTGGCACGTCCGGGTTAAGTGCCCTCCTTTTTGTCTCCTTTTTTACCTCCTTTTGTTGTTTCATACAGAGACTGCCACGTGTGGGCCTGATGGCTTCTTGCTGATTCCCTTATTTTCTTTCATTCTTATTTTTTTAATGAGCTCAGTCGTTTCCTCCCTCTCTCCCTCTCAAATATTTATTTATTTATTTACTTATTTATTATTATATTTATTTATTTATTTATTTATTTATTTATTTATTGTTTTTTTTTGGTGTTGACGGACTGGAGATGGGATTCCTGTGATTCCCGAAACATTATGAAGAATAAAGTCGGAATGTTGCTATTACTGTGCCTTTAATCCTTCAACTATACATCATTATGTCTGTGTCAGTCAATTTATATGGAAATCCGTTATCGAAAAAGTAAATAACGAATGTACTTTAATTTAGAGTCAAGTTTAAAATATTTAGAAAAAGACGGAGACCTCTGAAGATTGAAATAATAACTATAGTGGAATCAGACTAACTTAGTATTCGAGGTGTTGACTGTTTCTGTCCCATATTGGTGTCACGTTCACAGTCTACAAACACATCGACACCTCTCTCTTTTGCTCATAGTGTCATCCTGAGCCTGAATTATTCCAAAATTATAAGTTGTTATATTCGACTGCATGTCTTTTTGAATGGCTTTCGATTTGAAGATGGAAAAACGACACTGGATATCTTCCGGTACACATGGCGATGCGTATAGGCCGTGCGGCTCTGCCGTCCCTGTGTCCTTGATACGTAAAGGCCGCAGGCCGCGTCCTGCTGGCCATGGTTAGGTCAGGTCATTCTAGGGTTGAGGTGGCAACAGGGGAGAGAGGTACAGCCAACATCCCGAGTACGAAGTTACTCTGGTTCCACTATAGTACGTGTACATATGTAGGTTATGCTTGCAAGATGTACATGATATATGAAAACTTAATAGTTATATATATATATATATATATATATATATATATATATATATATATATATATATATATATATATATATATATATATATATATATATATATATATATATATATATATATATATATATATATATATATAATAACTGAAGCAAGCTAATGATACAAGAATCATACCTTTGCCATTTCTTTTTCAATTCTTGCCACCTCAGACTTTCCGACCTGGTGTATCTCCTCTGGAGTCATGTTGGTTGTAGTGTGAAATCTGCGGAAACATATTTAATTTCATTAATGAGAAAAAAAAAATATTCCAGAGTTGAACGTACAATCGAGTTCCTGTACAATCATTTATAGTACCTGTTCACCAAGTCTTTTTTTTTTCTTTATACAAGTTAGCTTATCTGTATTTACCTGTACGTGTGCGTCTCCTGTCCTGTATTTTTTTTTTATTATTGATTGCTAAGGATGTATTCTCTCTCTCTCTCTCTCTCTCTCTCTCTCTCTCTCTCTCTCTCTCTCTCTCTCTCTCTCTCTCTCTCTCTCTCTCTCTCTCTCTCTCTCTTTCTGCTGCAGTAGTGTGTTTGTGTGTATGTGGGTGTGTGTGTGTGTGTGTGTGTGTGTGTGTGTGTGTGTGTGTGTGTGTGTGTGTGTGTGTGTGTGTGTGTGTGTGTGTGTGTGTGTGTGTGTGTGTGTCACTTTTTTTAATAGTACCCAGAAACTTCTAAGGTCAATAAATAATACAAGACGTTTCTTGGGAGATACTTAGTTATTTTAAGGTCGGAAAGATAAAAAATAAAATAAAATACATAAAAGAAGTAGCACAAACAGGGAAAATCAGGCTTATCCTTGCGCACAGAGATGCGCAGACTTCCCAAGAGAGCTGCAAGTGGAACTGAGAGCAGGCTGTCGCTGCATTACATGCGCATAAAGTGTGCCTGACCTAGCAACATATATAACATATATATATATATATATATATATATATATATATATATATATATATATATATATATATATATATATATATATATATATATATATATATATATATATATATATATATATATATATATATATATATATATATATATATATATATATATATATATTTATATATATATATATACCATTCCTCTAAACAAGTCAATTTTTTTCATATTTCTACTGTTTGTGTATTAAACATTTAAGCAATTCCTCGCCTTCGCTGAGCTAGTTACCTTTCTAGATTGATCTAATTTGTCCTTCATTTCGTCCTCCTAAGTCCTTCCTTGCTCATGACTAACGAAAAAAGCGCTGGAGCACAGTTACTTCCCCCTCGAGTGTTCCGGCCAAAACACACACACACACACACACACACACACACACACACACACACACACACACACACACACACACACATATATATATAAGAATATTTATGTAGAAGGGACACTAGCCAAGGGCAACAAAAATCCAGTAAGAAAAAAATAGCCCATTGAGATGAAATTTGAAGGATAAGTATTTTGAAACCTGCCTCTTGAAGAAATTGAGGTCATAGGGAGGTGGAAATACAGAGGCAGGTAGGGAGTTTCAGAGTTTACCAGAGAAAGGGATGAATGACTAAGAATACTGGTTAACTCTTGCATTAGAGAGGTGGACAGAATAGGGGAGAGAGAAAGAAGAAAGTCTTGTGCAGCGAGGCCGCGGGAGAAGGGGAGGCATGAAGTTAGCAAGATCAGAAGAGCATGAAAATAGCGGTAGAAGACAGCTAGAACTGCAACATTGTTGCGATGAGAAAAAGGCTGAAGACAGTCAGTTAGAGCAGAGGAGTTAATGACACGAAAAGCTTTTGATTCCACCCTGTCTAGAAGACCAGTATGAGTGGGTGACAGGACAGAACCCTGAGAAACATCACTGTTAAAAGAAGAACAGTGACCGTCTACCACAGCAGCAACAGAACGGTCAGAAAGAAAACTTGAGATGAAGCTACATAGAGAAGGATAGAAACCGTAGGAGGGTAGTTTGGAAATTAAAGCTTTTATGCCATACTCTATCAAAGGCTTTTGATATATCCAAAGCAAAAGTTTCACCAAAATCTCTAAAAGAGGATGACCAAGACTCAGTAAGGAAAGCCAGAAGATCACCGGTAGAGCGGCCTTGACGGAACCCATACTGGCGATCAGATACTGGCGATCAGAAGTGATAGATGTTTAAGAATCTTCATGTTGAGAATAGATTCAAAAACTTTAGATAGCCAGGAAATTAAAGCAATAGGACGGTAGTTTGAGGGATGAGAACAGTCATCCTTTTTAGGAAGAGGCTGAATGTAGGCAAACTTCCAGCAAGAATGAAAGGTATATGTTGACAGACAGCAGAAAGAGTTTGACTAGGCAAGGTGCAAGCACGGAGGCACAGTTTCGGAGAACAATAGGAGGGGCACAATCAGGTCTACAAGTCTTCCGAGGGTTTAGGCCAGCGAGGGCATGAAAAACATAATTTCGAAGAATTTTAATAGATAGCATGAAATAGTCAGAGGGTGAAGGAGAGGGACGAGCAAGCCCAGAATCGTCCAAGGTAGAGTTTTTAGCAAAGGTTTGAGCGAAGAGTTCAGCTTTAGAAATAGATGTGATAGCAGTGGTGTTATCTGGTTGAAATAAAGGAGGGAAAGAAGAAGTAAAGTTATTGGAGATATTTTTTGGCTAGATGCCAGAAATCACGAGGGGAGTTAGACCTTGAAAGATTTTAACACTTTCTGTTAATGAAGGAGTTTTTGGCTAGTTGAAGATTAGACTTGGCATGGTTCCGGGCAGAAATATAAAGCGCATGAGATTCTGGTGATGGAAGGCTTAAGTACCTTTTGTGGGCCACCTCTCTATCATGTATAGCACGAGAACAAGCTGTGTTAAACCAAGGTTTGGAAGGTTTAGGTCGAGAAAAAGAGAGAGGAATGTGCACCTCCATGCCAGACACTATCACCTCTATTATGCGCTCGGCACACAAAGACGGGTCTCTGACACAGAAGCAGTAGTCATTCCAAGGAAAATCAGCAAAATACCTCCTCAGATCCCCCAAACTAGCAGAGGCAAAACGCCAGAGGCAACTTCGCTTAGGGAGATCTTGAAGAGGGACTGGAGCGATAGGACAAAATACAGATTTGAGATTGTGATTGGAAGAGCCCAACGGAAGTAGAAGTATTTTGAATAAAATTGACTTACTTAGAGTAATGGCATGTGTAGAGATACCATTGCTTTAACACAAACTTGACTAGATATGTCAAGAAAAGTATTTAATACAGAGGTTAAGATATATGGTTATACACTATTCTTTAAAGAAAGGGGAAACAGGAAAAGAGGAGGCGTTGCGCTGTACGTTAGGGACACATTTCAGTGTTGTGTTAACAGTAGAATTAAAACAGATAGCAAAGCAGAGTCGATATGGGTAGATATCAAGGAAGGATCGCAGTGAGTGCACAGGCCACCGAACAGTACAAAAGAAATTAATACCTTACTAATGCAGGAAAAACAATAGAGCAATAATAAACAATAGAGTCAGGTATTTGTGGTAGGAGATTTTAATTTTAGGAATATCAACTGGAGCCTGATGGTGGATAATATTAGGAGGAAGCAGTAAACACCTACCGAAACGATAATTACTCCCAGTGAGGTCTAAAGCACTGTTCAGTGGATGCTGTGAACTTATCATTAAACCCAGCTGTGACCTCACTGAACGCTTCCCTTTGTGTCTTACAACACAAGGGGGCAGTCACAGCCTGCCCTCTAAAGACAACTCTCTTCCTCCACACAAAACAACAAGCACCTAATAACACACACACCCTTCACTCAAAAATTTTGAAATCATCATGGTGACTCCTACGCCCGCCTCGGAGTCCCCATCTGGGGAGGGGACCATAGATGTCCCCAGGTCGGACTGCCTTTCTGTCGACGACCCTAAGTGTCTTGACACCCTCCTCAACTTTTTCTTCATTAACTTCTGCAACATTCGCGGTCTAAGATCTAATTTTCAATCTGTAGAACACCACCTCTCCTCTTCTAAACCTCATCTTCTTTTCCTCACTGAAACTCAGGTGTCTGAGGCAACTGACAGTAGCCCCTTTTCTGTTCCATCCTACTTTCTCTATCCTCACTTTTGATCCAAAGCTGGATGCTGCGTTTATGTGCGCAGTGACTTAACCTGCTCTCGTGCCCACGCTCTTGAATCTTCCGAGTTTTCTACCATCTGGCTACGACTACAGAGTCACTCTCATACTAAATTTATCTGTGCTGTATACCTCTCACCTAACTCCTCTGACTATAAGAAATTCTTTGACTACTTAACTTCCAAAGTGGAGCACATTTTGATCCTCTTCCCTTTTGCAGAAATCTCCATTCTTGGAGACTTCAATGTTCACCACCAACTTTGACTTTCCTCTCCCTTCACTGAGCATCCTGGTGAATTAGCCTACAACTTTGCTATCCTCCATGACCAAGAGCAATTGGTGCAACACTCTACTTGTATTCCTCTAATCCTTCTGCTTATGTTGTCACCCTTTCTTCTCCATTGGGCTCCTCTGATCACAATCTCATATCTTTATCTTGTCCTATCGCTCCAATCCCTCCTCAGGATCCCCCTAAGCGAAGGTGCCTCTGGCCTTTTGCCTCTGCTAGTTGGAGGGACCTGAGGAGGTATTTTGCTGATTTTCCTTGGAATGACTACTGCTTCCGTGTCAGAGACCCGTCTTGTGTGCTGAGCGAATAATAGAGGTGATAGTGTCTGGCATGAAGGCGTACCTTCCTCACTCTTTTTCTCGTCCTAAACCTTCTAAACCTTGGTTTAACACAGCTTGTTCTCGTGCTATACATGATAGAGATGTGGCCCACAAAGGGTACTTAAGCCTTCCATCACCAGAATCTCATGCGCTTTATATTTCTGCCCGGAACCATGCCAAGTCTGTTCTCCAACTAGCCAAAAACTCCTTCCTTAACAGAAAATGTCAAAACCTTTCAATATCTAACTCCCCTCGTGATTTCTGGCATCTAGCCAAAAATATCTCCAATAACTTTGATTTTTCTT
This sequence comes from Scylla paramamosain, assembly GCF_035594125.1. NCBI lineage: Eukaryota > Metazoa > Arthropoda > Malacostraca > Decapoda > Portunidae > Scylla > Scylla paramamosain. The sequence continues at coordinate 2,939,072 of NC_087183.1, forward strand.
CTTTCCCTCCTCTATTTCAACCAGATGGCACCATTGCTATCACATCTATTTCTAAAGCTGAACTCTTCGCTCTTACCTTTGCTAAAAACTCTACCTTGGACGATTCAGGACTTGTTCCTCCCTCTCCTCCACCCTCTGACTACTTCATGCCACGTATTAAGATTATTCGCAATAATGTTTTCCATGCCCTCGCTGGCCTAAACCCTCGGAAGGCTTATGGACCTGATGTAGTCCCTCCTATTGTTCTCCGAAACTGTGCCTCCGTGCTTGCACCTTGCCTATTCAAACTCTTTCAGCTCTGTCTGTCAACATCTACCTTTCCTTCTTGCTGGAAGTTTGCCTACATTCAACATGTTCCTAAAAAGGGTGACCGTTCTAATCCCTCAAACTACCGTCCTATTGCTTTAATTTCCTGGCTATCTAAAGTTTTTGAATCTATCCTCAACAGGAAGATTCTTAAACATCTATCACTTCACAACCTTCTATCTGATCGCCAGTATGGGTTCCGTCAAGGCCGCTCTACTGGTGATCTTCTGGCTTTCCTTTCTGAGTCTTGGTCATCCTCTTTTAGAGATTTTGGTGAAACTTTTGCTGTTGTCTTGGACATATCAAAAGCTTTTGATAGAGTCTGGCACAAAGCTTTGATTTCCAAACTACCCTCCTACGGTTTCTATCCTTCTCTCTGTAACTTCATCTCAAGTTTCCTTTCTGACCGTTTTATTGCTGTTGTGGTAGACGGTTACTGTTCTTCTCCTAAATCTATTAACAGTGGTGTTCCTCAGGGTTCTGTCCTGTCACCCACTGTCTTCTTATTATTCATTAATGATCTTCTAAACCAAACTTCTTGTCCTATCCACTCCTACGCTGACGATACCACCCTGCACTTTTCCATGTCTTTTCATAGACGTCCAACCCTTCAGGAGATAAACATATCACGCAGGGAAGACACAGAACGCTTGACTTCTGATCTTTCTAAAATTTCTGATTGGGGCAAATTGGTATTGTTCAATGCCTCAAAATCTCAATTCCTCCATCTATCAACTCGACACAACCTTCCAGGCAACTATCCCCTCTTCTTCAATGACACTCAACTGTCCCCCTCTTCTGCAATGAACATCCTCGGTCTGTCCTTTACTTATAATCTGAACTGGAAACTTCACATCTCATCTCTAGCTAAAACAGCTTCTATGAAGTTAGGTGTTCTGAGATGTCTCCGCCAGTTTTTCTCACCCCCCCCCAGCTGCTAACTCTGTACAAGGGCCTTATCCGTCCATGTATGGAGTATGCTTCACATGGCCGGGGGGGTTCCACTCATACTGCTCTTCTAGACAGGGTGGAATCAAAAGCTTTTCGTCTCATCAACTCCTCTCCTCTAACTGACTGTCTTCAGCCTGTCTCTCACCGCCGCAATGTTGCATATCTAGCTGTTTTCTATCGTTATCTTCATGCTAACTGCTCTTCTGATCTTGCTAACTGCATGCCTCCCCTCCTTCCGCGGCCTCGCTGCACAAGACTTTCTTCTTTCTCTCCACCTTTCTATTCTGTCCACCTCTCTAACGCAAGAGTTAACCAGTATTCTCAATCATTCATCCCTTTCTCTGGTAAACTCTGGAACTCCCTGCCTGCCTCTATATTTCCACCTTCCTATGACTTGAATTCCTTCAAGAGGGAGGTTTCAAGACACTTATTCATCAATTTTTGACCACTGCTTTGACCCTTTTATGGGACTGGCATTTCAGTGGGCATATTTTTTTATTGGATTTTTGTTGCCCTTGGCCAGTGTCCTTCCTACATAAAAAAAAAAAATAATAATAATAATAATAGAGAAGCAGAGGAATTTCTTAAGATAATTCAGGATTTTTTTTTTTTTAAGATAATCTTAGAACCCACAAAGGGAAATAATATTCTAGATTTCATTCTAACTAACAGGAAGGAAGCAGTAACGCAGGTAGAGTATGGAGGACAGCTAGGTTACAGTGACTATTGAAAAAATAGGTACAAGGTAAAATGTTAGGAAACTTTTAGAAGCAAACACACTTGTAAAATATCTGACTTTAAGAGAGTAGATTTTGAGGGATTAAAAAGGTACCTCCAAGGAGTTAACTGGTAACGGACGCAGGGGGAGGTAAGGTCCAGGACGGAGTTGAGGGAGATAAGGCAAGATGAGGGAAATGAGGTGAGGTGTGAGGGTGCAGGGGAAAAGGAGGGAAGAAGTGTCCGAAAGGATCGAAAAAGGAAGAGAGGGGGAGATATGTGTGAGAATGTTGGAGGGTCAGGTCATGCTGAGATGGGGGAGGTGAGATCGAGGCGAGCAGATGAGGAAGTGGAGGAGATGGAAGGGGCCGAGATGAGAAGATTAGGGGAAGTAAATGTAGATGAGTTGTATAGATATTTAGTTGATAAATTACATACAGAACAGTTAGCAAACATCCCGTATAGAGCAATACGATCACAGAAAAAACGACCCTTAATGGGTGACTGTTAAATCAAAACACTATATAAGGTGGAAGAAAAGTACATATAAGAGATTAAAGGAAGGGGAAAAGGTTTTAAGGCCACGATATAATGAACTGGAACAGTCAAGAGGTTAAGGAGGAAAGTACAAGCAATTATGAATTAAAGGTAGCCAGCCATCCAAAGACGGACCACAAGGAACTTTATTAGGTATACAAGAAAAAAAAATAAGGAATCAATAGGTCCATTAAAGGCGGCAGATAGGGAGCTGATTAGTTCTGGGAATATTAATAAAATTCTGAATGAGTATTTTTTAACCGTCTTCACTCAGGAAAACATGAAAGATATCCCGAATAGTGACCAGAGCAGATGAGAAGCTGACAGATATTACCATAACTAAATAGATAGTGGAACAGGAGATAGATAGGCTAAAAAAAAAATAAAAAAAAATTAAGACACCAGGACCAGATGAAATATATCGCAGAGTACTTAAGGAATGCATAGGGATTATTGGGGAACCGTTAGTTTCTGTCTTTAGGATATCACTTGATTCAGGTGAAGTACCAGTAATATGGAGGCAGGCTAATGTAGTACCCATCTTTAAGAAAGGAGATAAAACTTAAACGTCTAATTATAGACCTGTCAGCTTAACTTCTGTTGTAGGTAAAATAACGGAGTCAATAATAGCGAAGATCGTTAAGGAGCATTAGACAAACATAACTTGATAAATTAATCACAGTATGGCTTCACAAAGGGGAAGTCTTGCCTGACGAATTTGTTAAGTTTTTGCAGTAAAGTTTGCGAAGCAGCAGCTAATGGTGATAGTTATGACATCTTATATCTGGACTTTAATAAAACGTTTGAAAAGGTACCATCAGAGGCTCCTGAGAAAGGTTAAGGAGCACGGCATAGATAGGAAGGTGTTTGGCTGGATAAGGTCATGGCTAAGTGAAAGGCGACAGAAAGTTGTAATAAACGGCTCTAAATCCGAGTAGGATCATGTAATTGGTGGGGTGCCACAGGGATCAATATTAGGACCATTGTTGTTTTTAAAACATGTCAATGATTTAGATAGTGGAATTAGTAGTGATGTTAGCAAATTTGCAGATGACACGAAGATTAATTAAATTAATTAAGTAGATTAATTAGGTCAAAATCGGATGCCATCGCCTTGCAGGCAGATTTGGATAGGATGAACGAATGGACAGACAAATGGCAAATGCAGTTTGATATCGACATATACAAGGTACTTAGCGTAGGTAGAGGAAACCCACACAGTAGGTACACAGTAAACAACGAAGCTCTGGCAGGTTCGGGGTACGAAAAAAATTTTAGGAGTTATAGTTACTCTGAGAAAGCAATGCATACAGGCCAGAAACAGGACAAATAGAGTATTATGATTAATTTTTAGAAGTGTTAAAAGTAGTAGGCCCGAAATAATATTAAAGTTATATCTGGCGCTGGTCAGACCTCATCTAGACTACGCTGGTCCCCATATTACAGGAAGGATATAAATCTATCAGAATCAGTACAAAGGAGAATGACTAAAAGGATACAGGGGATGAGAAGTACTCCTTACGAGGCGAGATTGAAGCTGTTAATTTACACTCTTTAGAGAGACGTGGGTTTATAGAGAACCTGATAGATGTCTTTAAGTGGTATAAGGGTTATAACAAGGGGGCTGTAAGCAAAATTCTTAAGATCAGTAACCAGGACAGAACAAGAAGTAACGGGATCGAGCTTGAAAAGTTTAGGTTTAAAAAAATAGACAGAAAAAAAATGGTTCTGAAATAGTGTGGTAGATGAATGGAACGGACTCAGTAATCAAGTTATTAGTATCAAGTCATTAGGGAGCTTTAAGAGAAGATTAGACGAATTTATGGTAGGGGATGATGGGTGGAAATAGGTAGGTATATTTCATAAAGGGACTGCCACGTGTAGACCTGATGGTTTCTTGCAGCTTCCCTTATTTTTTATGTTCTTATGCTCTTAGGTTCATATATATATATATATATATATATATATATATATATATATATATATATATATATATATATATATATATATATATATATATATATATATATATATTTGAATGTACAGCGATATAAAACAACATAACATGGAGAAAGTAAGTACACATGAGAAAAGAATAATGAGAGAGAGAGAGAGAGAGAGAGAGAGAGAGAGAGAGAGAGAGAGAGAGAGAGAGAGAGAAGGCAGGGACCAGACTAAGATGCGTCCTGGTCACGTACGTACTCAGCCTGAAAGATATTTATCCGCGCAATTATTCATGTTCCCCACTTAAATTTCCTTACTTCACTTTATTTATTTAATTTGAGAAGAGTTGCCCTTGGCAATGAAGTGATCAGTATTCATCTACCCTAATTTAGTCAGTTTAGTTTAGTTTTTTATCTACCCTAGTTTAGTCAGTAGAATTTTTAAAAGTAAAGTGTTTTATTCAAGCAGCCTTTAGCTCGCTGTGGAAATGCCTGTCATAGAGGGGCTGACGGGAGGAATGAGGCGTAATAGTGTCGCTGACGGGAGGAATGAGGCGTAATAGTGTCGCTGTGCCTGACGGTCGGAAGCAGATTTGGTTGTGTCACACCTTGTTTTGTTAAGAGTGGCAAGATGACCCCTCTTAGTTTCGGAAATGAAGTGGTATTTTTGTTTTATCAATTTTATGGGTGTGGTATGGAGCCTCCACGGAGCCGAGAGCAGGCAAGTGGGAGTAAGGGATGGGCAGTAAAGGCCCGAGTGAGAGTTCTGTTTGGCTGGGAGGTATTTTGCCTGACACTGCCGTGATGTTGCACCAGGAGACTACGATCCCTGGTGGACTCAATGTGTGTTGCAAAGAAGCAGGGATGTCATTACATGGTGACTCTGATACTTGTACATTATGGATGAGAAGATAGAGATGGAGCAGAGTGTGTAGTGAAGAGAGAGGACGAATGGTGAGAGTTGGCGAAGAAGTAGTGAAAGCAGAGAACAGAGAAGACGACGGAAACAGGAGAAAAGAATTCCAGAGTCACAGGAGACATTGGAGTAGCTGTAGCTGCTGAAGGAAAAAGATGACCAAGATAACCTGCAGGAGAAAGCTTGCACACCAGTCGAGCCGTGAAGACCATAGGTCCTGGCGTAGTACCAAAGACGGGTGTGGGAGGAGGAGTAGGAGGAAAAAGAAGCGGTAGTCCGACTTGAAAGACCTAGTGGGAACCCTATTATTTCTAGTTGTGTAATAGTTATATACGCCAGTGCTATAGTAGCTTTTGTTTTGTGATACATATGCACCCCTTGTTTGAGTCTGATGATGTCCCCGACTACTTGGGTGTTCTTAAAATTTTCCTAAGTCTTTGTATATCTTTCGAAAATTTTTGTTTATGAAGGGGCGTGTAATGTACAGCGAGATAAAGCAACATAAAATGAAGAAAGTAAGCACACATGAAAAGCTTCTCTTAATTCTTAGGTTCATATATATATATATATATATATATATATATATATATATATATATATATATATATATATATATATATATATATATATATATATATATATATATATATATATATATATATATATACAGTAAAATCCCTATCATCCGGCATTCGAGAATCCGGCAGCTTCAAGTATCCGGCACATTTTTCCCCGAGCACTGAAATCAATAAAAAATCAATGTGTACTCATAAAATCAATTAAAATTCCCGCGCGAGGCATACTTTGTCCCCACGCCACCAGAGCGCACTGCTTCGCGCCACCCGCGGCCCTCTGCACTGTGTTTACTCAGTGACTCAGTCCCGCGTGTGCACTGTTTATCGCCTGACGCCTTCATCATGCCTAAAGTTGTAGAAAAGAGGAAGCGTGTTGTGCTTGCACTTAAGCAGCTGATCAGATCAGCTGCTGATTAAGATCAGCAGATCTTTGTTATGGTAAGATGCGTGAGTGTAGGGTGGTGATTGTGGACATAATTTCACTTCTATTCAAGTATCCGGCATGTCGGCGGTCCCGTTGATGCCGGATAAGAGGGATTTTACTGTATATATATATATATATATATATATATATATATATATATATATATATATATATATATATATATATATATATATATATATATATATATATATATTCTTTTTTCTTTTCTTTTTTTTTCTTCCTTCTCTTTTCCTTTGCAGGACGGATAATCCTGCTTCACCGATTCTAATGCTAAGGGAAGTTAGATGTTGGATATATTTATTTATTATTATTACTTTTTTTTTTAATGTAATAGGGACACTGACCAACGGCAACAAACTGGTAGAAAAATAAAAGAATAAATAAATAAAGAAGAAAGCCAAACGGATTAACCGAAATTGGAAGGGAAGTGTCTTGAACCCTCTGTCTTGAAAGCGTTCATTATCACTGGTAGAGGGAAATATAGAAGCAGACAGGAGGTTCCAGAGTTTACTAGAAAAGATGAATGAAAGACTGAAAATACTGTTTAACTTTTGTGTTAGATAATCGAACAGATTAGGGGTGTCCGTAACTAGCAAGTCTTGTGCAGCCAGGATGCAGGAGGAAATATAGTTCGTAAAATCTGAGCAGTTAGCGTGAAAATAGCGATAAAAAATAGCGAGAGGTGCAACATTGTGGGGAAGAGAGAGAGAGGATGAAAACAGGGGTGAAGTTGATAAGACGAGATGGTTTTCAATATTCTCGTAATCAATGGACAGCGAATAGCAGCGGCCTACGCTTTCTTTTAAAAACGTATTTCAGGAAGAGGATAACTATGATGTATTATTGGTTGATTTTAGTAAGGGGTGTGATAGATTTCCCAAAGAAGATTTTTTAAGGAAAATAAAGCTCGCGGAATTGATGGTAACATTATATAAGGTTTAAACAGTGGATCAGTTGTACGGAAGAAACGGTAGAAATAAATGAAAATCAATCAAAATGTAAAATTAATAGAAGCGTTCGCCAAGGGTCTGCTTTATATGTGTTACTCTTCATAACCCATATTCATGATCTAGATCTAGGGTGGGTAGTGCACTTGTTGAAGACAGCAAACTAGAAAGATGAATTAGGAAAAAAAAAAAAAATGGGAGATGTAATTCTTCAATGAATGTCGTATTCTCAAGGTAAGTAGAAAAATACGAGTACATCATTAGCGATATTTAGCGGGCACTTGCATAACAATTCAGAAAAAAAGATACATATATATAAATATATATATATATATATATATATATATATATATATATATATATATATATATATATATATATATATATATATATATAAAATGATTGATAATAGCCTGATCTACAACATGGGAATCAGAGCATCATTGCTTATATATATATATATATATATATATATATATATATATATATATATATATATATATATATATATATATATATATATATATATATATATATATATATATATATATATATATATATATATATACACACACTTTGTGTGTGTGTGTGTGTGTGTGTGTGTGTGTGTGTGTGTGTGTGTGTGTGTGTGTGTGTGTGTGTGTGTGTGTGTGTGTGTGTGTGTGTGTGTGTGTGTGTGTGTGTGTGTATGCGTCACACTTCCATACCTCACTAACTGTCTATATAGAGCGTCACCATTTGGTAAGCTGTTGATTGCGGGATTGGAGCGTGTTGCAATTTTGTAGTTTTCTGTGAAGTTCCTCAGTTCTTTGAAACCTTCTGAAAGCTGGTAGGGAAAAAAAACAAAAAAAACATTTTGTATTGCGTCCCAATTTTGCTGAGCAATAAAAAGCAATTATCTTAAAAAAAAAAAAAAAAAAAATATATATATATATATATATATATATATATATATATATATATATATATATATATATATATATATATATATATATATATATATATATATATATATATATATATATATATATATATATATATATATATATATTTTTTTTTTTTTTTTTTTTTTTTTTTCTCTCTTTTTTTACTACCATTCTATAGAGAAGGGAAACAAACTTTCTAAAATCACGCACGCAGGCACACACACACACACACACACACACATACACACACGCACACACACACACACACACTGTAAGTAGAATAACATGAATCTGATTGCCAGGGCGAACACAGAAGTTTCTAACAAGCTGCTAGCAAGAGTTAGGGCAATAGGAAATGAAATTATTGTAGTCAAGGAAGCCTTGGGAGAAGCCAAATATAAAAATGAAGAAATAGTAATATAATTAAATAGGAAATATCCAGCCCTGGGTAAAAAGACAGCTGAACTTATATAGATTAAAACATATGAAACAGAGTAATATGTACACCATGAAAAAATTAAAGCAGGACTTATAGGTGCTAGTCAAAGCGATTATAATAATAATAAAAATAACAACAACAACGGCAACAACAATAATAATATTAATAATAATAATAATAATAATAATAATAATAATAATAATAATAATAATCCATAATAATAATAATAATAATAATAATAATAATAATAATAATAATAATAATAATAATAATAAAAATAATAATAATGATAATAATGATAACAAACTAATACTGAAAAAAAAAAAATACAAATAAAATAGTAGGTGCATATAAAGAATACAGTGCAACTGGAGGAAGCAATAGACACCTTTAGAAACGATTTCTCGCAGTGAGGTCTCAGACACTGGAGCATAGAGTGCTGTGAACTTATCAATACCCATCTGTGACCTCACTCAACGTTCTCCTTTCTGTCTCACAATACATAGCGGACAGTTACAGCCTTCCCTGTAAAGACTATTCTCTTCCTTCACATAAAACTACATACACCTAATTACACATATCTTTCACTCAAAATTCTAAATTTAATATGGTGACTCCTTTACCAGCCTCGGTCTGCGGTCTGAGGAGGGGGCCAAAAATATCTCCAGGTCGGACTGCTCTTCTGGTATTGACCCTTGTTTTGACATCCCCCATCAAATTTTTTCTTTAATAACTTCTGCAATACTCGCGGCCTTAGATCTAATTTTAAATCTGTAGAGTACCATCTCTAATGTACTAAATCTCATCTTTTTATCACTAAAACACAGGTGTCTAAGGCAGCACAAAAGCCATTTTTCTGTTCGCCCCTACATTCCCTATCCTCATTTTCAGAACGATTTAATTTGTGCCCGTACCCACGCTCTTTAATCTTCCGAATTTTTCACCTTCTGGCTACGACTACAGAGTCACATTCAAACTAAATTTATCTGTACTGGATACCTCTCACCTAACTCCTCTGTCTACAAAAAGTCTTAAACTTAACTTCAAAAGTGAGCACATTGACTCTTCCCTTTTGAGGACATCTCCATTCTTGGAGATTTCAATGGTCACCATCAGCTTTGCCTTTCCTCTGCCTTCTTCGTGACCTCTGACACTTAGCCAAATAAAATCTCCAGTAAGTTTGCTTCTTCATCTTTCCCTCATTTATCTCAACCTGGTGGCACCATTGCCATCTTATATATTTCTAAAGCTGAACTCTTCGCTCAGACTTTTGCTAAAAACTCTACCTTTGATGATTCAGGGCTTGTTTCTCCCTAACTTTGATGATTCAGGGCTTGTTTCTCCCTCTTCTCTGCCCTCTGACTACGTCACGCTACCCATTAAGATCCTTCGCAGTGTTTTTTTCCATACCCTCTCTAACCTTACCCCTCGGAAGCCTTATGGACCTGATGGGGTCCCTCTTATTCTTCTCCGAAACTATGTTTCCGTGCTTGCACCTTGCGTAGTAAAAATTTTCCAACTCTGTGTATCAACATCTACCATTCCTTTTTCCTTAAAGTCTGCCAACAGTCAATCTGTCCCTAAATAGGGTGATTGTTCTAATCTCTTAAACTGCCATCTTATTACTTTAATTTCCTGTCTGTTTAAAGTTTTTGAATCTATCGTCATCAGGAAGATTCTTGAACATTTGTCACTTCACAACCTTTTATCTGATCGCTAGTGTGGGTTCCGTCGAGGGCGCTGTACTAGTGATCTTGCTTTTATCACTGAGTCATGGTCATCCTCTTTTAGTGATTTTGGCGAAATTTTCCTGTTGCCTTAGAAATATGAAAAATTTTTGATAGAGTCTGGCACAGAGCTTTGATTTACAAACTACTCTCCTATAACTTGTATCCTTCTCTCTCTAACTTCATCTCAAGTTTTCTTTCTGACCGTTCTATTGCTGCTATGGTAGACGGTCACTGTTCTTCTGAATCCATTAACATTGGTATCCCTCAGGGTTCTGTCCTGTTACACACTCTCTTCTTATTTTTCATCAATGCTCTTTTAAACCAAACTTCTTGTCCTATCCACTCCTACGTTGATAATACCACATTGCACTTTTCCACGTCTTTTCGTAGACGTTCAAACCTTCAAGAAGGGAACAGCGCACGCACATAGGCCACAAAACGCGTGACTTCTGATCTCTCTAAAATTTCTGATAGCGACAGAGAAAATATAGTATTGTTCAATGCATCAAAAATTTGATTCCTCCATCTATCAACCCTATACTACCTTCCAGGTAACTATCCCCTCTTCTTCCACAACGCTCAGTTGCCCCCCCTTCTACAGTGATTCTCAGTCTGTTCTTTATTTGGAAACTTCACATGTCATCTCTTGGTAAAACAGCTTCTATGAAGTTAGGCTTTCTGAGTCGTCTCCGCCGGTTTTTCTCATCCCCCTCCCCTTCTCGCTGGTAACATTGTACTGGGGCATTATCCGTCCATGTATGGAGTATGCTTCACATGTATGGGGAAGGGTCCCTCCATTCCTCTATCTAACTGTTATCAGTCTCTCTCATCGCCGGAATGTTGCATCTCTTGCTATCTTCTACCGATATTTTCATGCTATTTGCTTTTCTGACTTTGCTAACTGCATGCCTCCCCTCCTCCCGCGGCCTCGTTGCACAAGACTTTCTTCTTTCTCTCAAACCTAGTCTATCCACATCTCTAATGCAAGAATTAAACAGTATTCTGTATCACCCATCCCTTTCTCTGGTAAACTCTGGAACTCCCTGTCTACTCCTGTAAATTTTTTTTGTTATGACTTGAACTCTTACAAGAGCGTGGTTTGAGGACACTTTTCCTCCGTTTTCTGACATGTTTTTTTTCGGCGGTCTTTTGGGAACCTTCGCTTAATTATCCCTTTTTTCATAATTTTGTTGCCTCAGGACAGTGACACTCTTGCATGAAAAAAAAAAAAAATCGTGTGCTTAAATATCAAAACAAAAATACAGGGATTAAAGACACAAGAAAATCAAACCAAAGATAACAGTAGCATAAATAAAGAAGTATAGGATGTGATAAGACATGCCAAATCCATGAAAGACATAGAGTTCAACAACTCAGTAGTATTCATTGGAGTCCAAGAAAAGGCAGTGCTTGATCCCTTCTCATGCTTGGTCGGGCCTGTAAATCTTAGGCCTGTACATTAAACCTTGGATTGAATTTTTTTTACGTACAGTGCTCTAAGTATTGCAATACCCCAGAGTCAATGTACAGGAAGAAGACCTACAAGCATTACCAAGCGAGCGAAGACCCAGCTTGGATAGCAGCCCAGCACAGCCCGCGACAGCCGTCAGCCAATCAGAGAAAATGACTAGTTTCGGCGAAGTCATACAGCCAATTAAAAAAGAATACAAGACAATCATAAGATATAAGGAAAATATCTTAAGAAAATAATAAATGCTCAACTAGCTATCACATTCAATGATATATATATATATATATATATATATATATATATATATATATATATATATATATATATATATATATATATATATATATATATATATATATATATAATATATATATATATATATATATATATATATATATATATATATATATATATATATATATATATATATATATATATATATATATATATATATATATATATATATATATATATATATATTTTTTTTTTTTTTTGGCATTTTTTAAGACCAACTAATTGAAAATAAGTAGTACGCTTCTAAGACTTTAATATATATATATATATATATATATATATATATATATATATATATATATATATATATATATATATATATATATATATATATATATATATAATGCATACAGGGTGTCCCATAAGTTTCCATGCGTATGGTATCACGAAAGCCATTACAAGTATAAATCCAGGTGTGTTTGAACGTGTTCTTCAACAGTGGAGGACACGCATTGAAATGTGTTTTCAACACAAAAGCAGTCATGTAGTGGATATTATATAAATAAAAAAAAAATTTTTCTATAATTGTATAATTTCTCATAATTTTGGAAACTTATGGGACACTGTGTGTGTGTATATATATATATATATATATATATATATATATATATATATATATATATATATATATATATATATATATATATATATATATATATATATATATATATATATTATATATATATATATATATATATATATATATATATATATATATATATATATATATATATATATATATATATATATATATATATATATATATATATATATATATATACACACACACAGTGTCCCATAAGTTTCCAAAATTATGAGAAATTATACAATTATAGAAAATTTTTTTTTTTATTTATATAATATCCACTACATGACTGCTTTTGTGTTGAAAACACATTTCAATGCGTGTCCTCCACTGTTGAAGAACACGTTCAAACACACCTGGATTTATACTTGTAATGGCTTTCGTGATACCATACGCATGGAAACTTATGGGACACCCTGTATGCATTATATATATATATATATATATATATATATATATATATATATATATATATATATATATATATATATATATATATATATATATATATACTCGTATATATATATATATATATATATATATATATATATATATATATATATATATATATATATATATATATATATATATATATATATATATATATATATATATATATATATATATATATATATATATATATATA